>NC_085137.1:406746992-407046992 GCF_035046485.1 Aedes albopictus
GCCGCAATGTTTTTTCCTATAAAAAAACAAGGAGTGAAAACCGCGGCTGTACCATTCGAAAACGATAGGCCGCGTGCACTTTTGTGCAAATCCCTCAATACTCAACCGCTGGATGCCAGAACAGACGCTGTTTGAGCCGCATCTCCTTGGTGAACAGACGCTCGGGTCATACCTCCTCTATCTAGCTGATCTATTGGACGCAGTGGCTTAATTTCCCCAACAGGGGAGGAAAAAAAATCTAGCTCATATCAGAAAGACAACAGTACCCAGGCTGCACTACCAGCTAAGCGCACATGTTTTAACTGGCGATCTTTGTTATCGCTTGACCCGTGGAAGCATAAGGTAGGAACTTGTGAGGACCAGAACTATATTGGACGCTTCTTGTCGACGCACCATTTTGCGGCTGCATTGCACTATTTTAGGTGACCCATCTTCCCATAACCCCCCAAAAAATTCGGCAACTAGGCATGTCTACTATATTTAATGGTATCTAATAGTAAGTTACGCGTTCTACTCTTCTCTGCAGAGCCTTCAACAATTCCTGCCGAACAAGATTTGTCTGCCATGTCTGGAGCTGTTGAAGTTCTTCGCCAAGTTTCGCTGCAAGATTACGATCGCCCATTTGCTCATGAACTCTTTGGTCGAACTGAAGCAGCACAAAACTTCTCTTCCGCTCGTGGATCTGTTCAAGACCAAATCCGACCTAGTAAAGACAGTGATCACAGATCTGGGCCTATGTCGGAGAAGTAGGTACGGAGTTAGAGATTTGCTGAGGGAATTTCCTCGCTACGATCTGGCATCCTTTCAAGGGTTCGATACACAAGAGGTGAAAAATGAAAAGCAAAATGACAAGGATAATTTCTCGGACGGGGAGAAGGAACTGGCCCCTGAAGAGGTGATTCCAAAGCAAGAAAACGAGAAAGATCTTGTCGAAGAGCTGGCAGATTATCCGGTGGAATCAAGTATGATATATGCCGAAGAATGCACGGTTGAAGAATTGAACGAACTGACTAAGGTCAATCCGGATCTTCTGGTGATGGATAGTTCTAATGATTATCCAACATTTAAGAAGGAAAAACCTCCCGCCAAATCCAAATACGGAGGTAAGAAACTGGACCAACCCCTGCAGTGTCCGAAGTGTCGTTACTCAACGCCCTACCAACGTAACTTTGAGACACATCAAGAAGTGCACAAGAAACGAGAGGCCCGGGTGTACGCGTGTAAGCATCCCGGTTGTACGGAGGTGTTCAATACTCGGTCAGAGTATAAACGCCACGGTCCGATGGCGCACAAAGCGTATATCTGCGACCATTGCGGATTAAAAATGTCTACTCAATCTGAACTAAAGAATCATTTGGCTCGCCATCTACATAAGTTAGAGCACCCGTGTCCCTACTGTGAGCGGAGACACAACACGAAAATGGACCTCCGAAACCACATCCGGTATATGCACTTGTCTCGCGTTGGTTACCAGTGTAAAATTTGCCAGATGTCCTTCTCTAGGAAGTACATCATGCAGGAGCATATGGCCACGCACAGTAACTCCTATGCTTACCCCTGTACCTTGTGCGACAAAAAGTTCAACGTCAAAAAATATCTCAAATCCCACATCAGCACTGTACACGAAAGAAACCGGCTGCCTTGTCGCTATTGCTCCGTTACCTACGATCGCAATTACAAACTGAACAATCACATCGAAAGCGCCCACGGGATTCAAGTTAGGTTCGTGTGCGACGTTTGCGTGATGACATACAACAGCCAGGACAAGCTGGACGTCCATATGGCCCGGCACAACCAACCGCACGAGATGGAATGTGGAAGGTGCTTGACTGCGTTCACTTCCAAGGACTTGCTCAACAGTCATCCGTGCATCACGTACAGGTAGGTGGAAAATGTCCAAGTTTTTGCCCACACACAATCGATACCGAAATTTTTTTGATCAATTGTAGATACCTATGTGCCATACAGGTGGGGTTTCTAATCCCAGAAAAAAAAGACACATTACACTTTGAGAAAGTAATTTTCGAAGTTTTGTTTCGCTATAGTAAACTGTACGAATAGCAATTTAGAATAACTATATTTAAATATTGTCCATCTATAATAGTCGAAGTTGACAGTATTTTTTTAGGGTGTGAAACAATCTGTGAAAGTTTCGAGATGATCAAAGTATTATTTATGTTATGGTGATTTTTATTGTTCAAGTTATTTTAAGTTTTACATGGAAATCATACCTGGCCATGTTTTATTTGATTTGACCTAGTGACATACAAGCTACTTCGTCCAGATGTAGAAGAAAATGGTGATTCCATATATGTTCTCAAATCTATAGGTATTGGGCAAGTTGAGGTTTGAAATTTTGTGAAATTCTGTTGAAAAAAATGGTGTTTGTAATTTTTTGAATTTTTATTTTCATTTGTACCGTCAACATTGTATTATTCCGGCTTTGGCCACCTTCTGGATGCTGGGTTTTCCGTTGTTACCGTAGAAACTGTCCAGATGGTAACCTTGTCACCATAAGTGATAATATCCGATAATGTCTAAAATGAAACTCAATTAGGTACACCACGTGAAGGCTATATTGAACCATGGGCGTGAGAGTCAGTCACCTTGTCGCAGTCCTCGACAAGCTTCGAATGAAGTGATCCATGATTTTCCACAGCTCTGTTTGGTCTATACTGTCGTATGTATGCCGCCTTTAAAGCGATGAACAGATGATGCGTTGGGGACTTACTAGAGGATTTGCCGTACGGTGAAGATATGGTTCGTTGTCGATCGGTCGTCAATGAAGCCGGCGCGATAACTTCCCATAAACTCATTATTTAATTTTAGGTGACATACAACGGAAGATGATCTGGGATAGCACTTTGTAGGCGGCATCCAAAATGGTGATCGCTCTGAAGGTCACACATTCCAAATGGTTGCCTTTCTTGTAAATGGGGTAGATAACCCCTTCCTTCCTTTCACTTCTCCGGTAGCTGTTCGCTTTCCCAGATCCTAACTATCTACCGGTTCAGATACAAACTTTTCTGAGCCCATTGTGATTAGTTTAGTCACACTTTCACAAACCCCCTCCCCCTAGAACGATGACGTAATTAATGGATGGCCCCTTATTCGTTGTTTTGATGGTTTCGAGCTGGTGAATGGCATCCTTAAATTTCCTCAGTGTAGGAGCTGGATCATTTTTCTGTCTTCTGCTGCACTGGTGTTCCTCCGTTGCCGTGGTTTTCCGTGCCTACGTTTTCCACGCCATTGGGGTGTTCACCGAAGTGCTGCTTCCACCTTTCGATTACATCACGTCCGTCCATCAAGAATCCCCCGTTCTTATTCCAACATATTTATGCTCGCAGCTCTCAGCCTGATGTTCTATGAGAGCACTTCCACAGCTATTAACTGTAAAATTCTTCAGGCACGAAGATACTATATGACCAAGGCTGCCTAGACAATCTCTATTACGAAAAGTTCCTGGACCGACCGGGAATCAAATCCATCATTTTCAGCAGCCTTTATAGCTGTAGGAATAGGGACCCTTTACCCATATTGAGACATTGCAGGAACTTGACGTCACGGCTAATGGTCACTTTTCCAGTTGCGATATCCAGCAAACGATAAGCTTTGGATTCTTCACTGTAGCCAACAAACTTCAATTTGATTGCTTTTTCATCCAACTTAACCCGCTACTCACCAGGAACATGGCAGTATGCATCAGTACCAAAACGACGAATGTGCTTGAGACTTGGTTTCGATCCGAACCATCGTTCATAGGGAGTTCCTTCAATTGCTCTTGACGGTAAGCGATTTTGTAGATAATTCGCTGTCATTACTGCTTCTCCCCAAAAACATTTGTGCAAACCAGCATCGATCAACATACACCTTGCCATCTCGACCAAACTTTTATTCTTCCGTTCTGCTGTTCCGTTCAGATTTTGTTTCAGATGTCCGGTATACCCGCCGCCTCGATCCGAGCGTATGAATGTACATATGATCTTATGGGTTTTCGTACAAACTGAGTCTTCGTCATTTCTACGAACTCTTTCAGCTTCGATAGTACTTCTGACTTCCGGCGCAAAACATAAACTGTTGTATACTTGCTATGGTCGTCTATCAGTGTTAGAATAAACCTCCTTCCTCCTGGAGTTGCAATTCGCATGGGACCACAAACGTCACTGTACCAACACTGTACACTAATTCCAGAATTTCGCTTGACTTGCTCCTTCGGAAACGGGAGACGATGCATTTTTCCTTGTATGTAAACTTCACATTCACTGCTGAAGTCGCACCTCTTGTACTTCACGCCGATCGCTAAATCGCACAACTTCTTCACAGCTTCACAACCACGGTGGCCGAAACGCCGATGCCATTCATGGATACAATGTTCTCTAGACGTAACCAATGATACGGATTGCTTGGACGTTTCCAGGACAAACAAATTGTTTCGCTGTTTCGCATGGCTCCAACGACTCCGTTTCGTGAAGTTTCCGCACCGTTTCGATCAAAACTCACCGTGTAATCCTTTTGTACTAAACGCTTCACTAACATCAGGTTTGATTTCATTTCTGGTACAAACAACACCGCATCCATCGTAACCGTTCACTTCTTACCAGCATGGTCCAGCAATTCAATCTTTTCAGATCCACGGCCAGAGGACTTCACTTTGGTTCCGTTTGCTACCCAAATGTCTTCATGTACACCTTCGTCAATTGAATCGAAAAAACTCCGGTAGTTTGCGATGTGGCACGTAGCACCTGAGTCCAGGACCCAACGTTCATCTTGAGCACCTGAATCTTCAAAGCAAAATCCCCAATGCTCATCATCATCGGCTTGATGCACATTTTTGGTTTTCTCCTTAGGATTTTTTTTTGTTTTCTGGGTTTCTCTCCAGGACTTGAATTTCTGACAATTCGCCTTTTGATGACCGGGTTTCTTGCAGAAAAAACATTTCATGACCTTTGGACCAGTTTGAAGCGCCGTTTCTGAGTCTTCAATGCTTCCACGATTTCTCCGCTTGCTCCACCACTCATCAACTTGCTTACCTTTTACAAGATCCAGCGTCAAATCGTCTTCAGATCTAGCCTCCAATGCAATCACAAGCGTTTCGTATTCTTCAGAACATGATGGCCACCAGCCAACTTTCATCCAGGACCTTGTCGGGCTGAAGTCCGTAGAATTTGTCGAATAGTTCCACCAATCTTCCGAAATGGATCTCCATGTCACTGTTGTTCTCCAGTCACAACGCACAAATCCTACGCATGATCGAAGCCTTGGTACTCAGAGTCCGCTTCACATGGAAACTCTCCAAACTTTTCCAGGCTTCAGCTGCAGTGTTGGCTTTCCTAATATGGACGAGCTGACTGTCTTTCACGGCTAAACCAATTGTCGCTGGGGCTTGTTCGTCTTTTTCGGTCCAATTTGCAGGAACAGGGTTCGGCTTCGGTTCATTGACGACCTTCCAGCAACCTTCCTTGGTCAGAAGCAACTTCATTTTGAAACTCCAGTTGTCGAAATTCGAGCCGTTCAACTTTGGGATACAATTTGATGTGAAGACCTACTATCCTACTATCCTGAGTAGTTACAGGCTACAGACCGCTTTTCTCCATGGGCAACTTGACGAGGAGATTTTCATGGAATAACCTCCTGGGTTTGCAGTCAAGAATGCCTAAAACAAGGTTTGCCGCTTGAAGAAAAGCTTAAACAGGCGGCCCGTGCCAGGAATCAACGCCTTCACGAAGTATTGATGTCCATTGGTTACCCAGATAACCAATTTGCACGTATAATGAAGTTTATCTTCATTTTATACGTACTGTTATACCCGTAACGTGGGTAGATCACCTTGGAATGGTGCGTTACGGTGTAAGATCTACCATTTCAAGTTTTGATCTTGCTATTTTCCAGCCTGGTTTATTTAAATGCAGGAACATTTCAGGGTCAAGATTTGGTGTACTTTTTTACACTGTTTATTTATTTATTTATTCTATTCATTTTTCACTGCTAATATACCGTTTGTTTCAGAGGGATGGAGGTAAATTTAACCTATATATAAATAACAATTTACAAAATTATGACAGTGGAGAACGTATCACAATTTAATACTTTTTCTATTTCAGATTTACAAGCAGGCAATGAACGATCAAAACGGCGAGGTATATCTTTCTTTAGAAAGGTCAAGATTACCGTAGGATACAGTGACAAGTAGACCACGTTTTCCGTGTCGATTTATTCGTGCCGAGTTTCATAATTTCGATTTCTTTTTCGTACATTTACGATAATGTATTTTTGTTCATCACACCTTCAACTTATATTACGCGTTGCGAACATTCGCGGATAATAAATATGTACAACGGTTTGATTATCCGCAATCTTATTAACATGGGAACGCGAAAAAAAGTAATACAAAAACATAGATGAAACTCAAAAGCAACGATTCTAGTTGTTTAGTTGTCCAGTTTTCTCGTAAAGCTACGGCGCGGGTTTCGGTTTTTCAGCATTGGCAGTAACACTAAACGGAATTGCATACAGTTTATTTTCTGACTGAGAAACGATAAGCTTAAAACGTGCGCTATTACGAGTTGATCCGACATAAGCGTGGTTTAAAAATTATGCATACCCGGTATATAATTAAATTTAATACACAAACATGCAATAAAATTATTGTATTCTTCCGACAGCCGGCTGGCAGAAGACTAGGGTGCGGGCACCGGTTTTGGCCAGTCTAAGGGAAATCATTTTTATAAAAATAACCAATAATCCTATGAAAATAATCAATGCGTCAAAAGAAAGGTTTCAATCTATATTTTGAAGGAAAAATGCAGAAATCATGCCAATACTTGATTTTTGTATTAAAAGTGGCACTGGCCAAAATAGAAGCTCTGCCGCAGTTTTGGCCATATTCTTAAGTTTGGTTTCTATTTTGGCCAATCACGTGTATTTCTTATGGGAGTGGCCAAATTAGAAGCACCCAGGCCAAAATAGATATATGGGAGCAGATTTTTTAAGGAAATATATTTTTTTCTTCCAGTTTTTAATCAAAATGTGTGGTTTTCACAGCTGTAATCAACATATTGTATTAGGATCTACTAGTAAAAAATAAATTTACGCCGATTTAGATCGCAACAAGCTCAATACCGCACTATGGCCAAAACTCCGGACTGGCCAAAACTGAAGCTTCTACCCTAAATAATATCAAGGGTTGCATAGCTCACATCACTTACCAATGTGAATCCAGATCTATGTAACTTTCCATCCCTTTCCTTCCCACTAACAGACTCCCTTCCTGTGACAACCGTGGGGATGCGGAGGTACACACGGTCTCTAGTAGCAACGGATGTCACACCAACATTCCTTCCCTTCCCCGATGACCGTAAGGACGTGGCCAGCGCCGGTACTGACAATATAAAGTTTTGAACTTTCAAAATTGCACATTGAGGATGGAAAGCTACACCCAGGCCCCATGCATTTGGTTCCCTGTGCAATGTTGACTGTTCTGGTCAGTAACGGAGTAGCAACTACGAATTGTACGATCATCTCATGCTCATGCTCATGCTCATTTTATACGTACTGTTATACGGTAAAGTTACATCGCATAAGATGCAGTAAAAGTGCCTTATGCGCACAAAAGTGGAGGCGCTATACGTGCATTGACGGGAAAATAATGACGCTATATGACTTGGAGCGATATCTTATGCGATGTACGGTATGCACTATTGCGACGTTATATAGCACCTTATACGACTTAAAATATTCAAAATAAAAAAAAATTCTTGTCACCTAAGTATCGAACTAATAACCTTTGGATTATCGAGCCGCACTTCACACTTAGCACCAGTACTGAAAATTTCACTTCGTCAAATCTAAATTCAACATTTTAGAAGCTGAACCTGAGAATATGGTATATGAAAAACATGTGTGGCTAGACCAGTTCTGCAAGAAAGTCACGGAAAAACCGCTATTTTTCGAACATTTAAGGTAAATGTCACTAAATACCTTTGAAAAATGCCAAATGATATTCACCGTGAATATCATCGGCATTTTTCAAAGGTAGTCCGTGACATTTACCTTAAATATTAGAAAAATAGCGGTTTTTCCGTGACTTTCTTGCAGAACTGGTCTAGCCGCACAAGTTTTTCATACACCACATTCTCAGGTTCAGCTTCTAAAATGAGATGTAGGTGATTGAATTTAGATATGAAGAAATGAATTTTTCAGCACTGCTTAGCACCAAACACTACTTATGAAACACACTGATTAAATGTCATGACATTCTAACTCACCTCAGTGCTTGTTGGAATGCACTTGGTTTCCGTGCGCTGTATGTGTTCGGCAGGCTCTTTGGAAATCAAAATGATGTAGCATGATTTCCCGCACAGTTACCACTACTCCTCTCTTGCTAGCACCACCCATTGTTAATTACAAGGTCAACAAAACAAAAATGATGGATTTGTAACTTGTTTTGTAACCATAATGATGACTTTTCACTTTCTTTTAGCTTTTTGGCACTCCAACAGCACCTCTTTCATTGTTATCACATATCACATCGCAATATGCCAACGTTAACGATTCTAGCTTATGCGAGTTTGTATCTACATTTGAACGAGTTTATTTTCACTTTCATGCGATTCAGTTTGTACACCAATGCGAGTTAAACTGACATAATTAGAAAAGCACCAAGCGAAGTCGTATAATCATCGCAGTACGCAATTATGCGAATTCAATTGACACTTTGCGAGTTCACTCGAACGCTTTTGCGAGTAAGCAAAGTTCGTCGCAACAAAACATCGGAATATCGTCTACTACAAAGTAGTCATGCATTATGAAAGTTAATTTGCACTCTTATATGATTTTACCAGATACATCGCAGTAAGTTCAAAAAATAACATCATATGCGATGAAAATTGCCCCTCAGCCGTACATATATGCGATAGTGACTTAAAATAGTACTTTATACGATGTACAGCGTGCATTCTTATGCGATTACTGGTTGTCTGGGATACCAACAAGGCGAAGCTGACCCATGCTTGTATCGGAATGCGTGAAAGTGTAGTTACGTGCTTATTTATGTGAATGACCTCATAGCGGCCAGTGAAAAATGGACGATCGTGGACATCCTGGAAAGAACCTTGAAGAGCGAGTTCGAAATTAAAAGCCTTGGAGATTTTCGATGTTATTTGGGACTGGATGTGGAACGTAACGATACCGGTGATTACTTCATCAGTCAACGCTAGTTAATAGCTGATGTTGTTCAATGTGCCAGCCTCCAAGAAGCAAAGCCATCAAGTATTCCTGGTTACGAGAAACATGCTGATCAAGGAAATCTACTCCCGGACAATCAGTTGTATCAACAGATCATTGGAAAGCTTACTTTATTTGGCAGTGGACTCAAGACCGGATATTTCTGCATCAATATCAATACTGAGCCGGAAGACAGCAAATCCATCGCCAAGTCCATCGCTGCAGGACTGGAATGAATTGAAGAGAGTTGTACGCTATTTGAAAGGGACCTACGACATGAAGCTGCGCAAGTAATGTTGAAGGACCTTCCGTACTTGTAGGATATGCCGATGCTGACTGGGCGGAATGTCGTGAAGATAGGAAGTCCAACAGCCAGCGGGTACATTTTCCAGTACAACCGTGGAACGGTTGAACTATATCTTGGGCGTGCCGCAAGCAGACATGCGTATCTCTTTCTACTGCAGAGACGGAGTTTGTTGCATTTTCGGAGGCATCACAAGAAGCACTATGGCGAGAAAGCCCTTCAATTAATAAGGGTGTAATGTCAGGAATATTGTAAACGGGGACATTCTTTCACGCGCATGATAAAGGGACCGAGTATGTCCGTAGTCAAATCTAAACTGATCCTTTATTTCTATTATTACCGTCATCTTCACTCAACTCAGCTTGAGAACCCTTTCAGAGGGTTCGGCACTTTTACCGAGTGGACTAGCCACTACAGTCCTTTCCCTTTTAGTTAAAACTATTTACAATGAATTTGTTTGAAAGATCTTGTAAAACAAAACAGTAAATTAAGTTACACAAATTTTACGAATTTTCTCAGCAAACATTTCGAATGAACGGTTTGAATTCGAGATCTGGGAAACAGATTATTGACTTCTTTACAGCAACAAATTCATGCAATTATCTTTTCATTATACAATAATTATAACATATTACATATTCTTTCTTGATAAATCTGTACACTATTGGGATGAGGTTGCAATTTTCCACCGTAAACTTTTCACGATTGATTCACTCATCCTCAGAATCTGATTCTGCATCCATAAAAGATAGATCCAAGCACGACCATCCGTCACGAATTAAAACTGCTGCGAAATAATAATCCTCTTCCTAATCTCAGTAACAGCTCCTCCAGCATATAGACGAAAACTTCGAATGCGCTCGATTCGGTTACAGCAACAACACAACAGCTGCCCTCTTCTATGTATACATATGTATACATATCACCAAAACCAGTGGCAAATGCAATCGTTGCCTACGTGCTTTTGCAGACATAATGCAATGGTTTCGTATCTATCCGCATGCAAAACCGCCGTTCGAAGCAATCACAGAAGCAATAGTCAGCAATCACTATAAAATGCACCAGGTCCAAAACACCGTGCAGCATCCACGAAATGCACTTTCTCATGCTTTCCTTTTTCCTCGAGCAAAAAGTCAGATATGTACTAAAATCAGCACACAGGCGCAAATCATTTTACCACCCAGTTGATACATTGTGGCACAAGTGTATTGTCAACACTAGCACACTAGCAATATTTAATACAATGTTAATGTGGTTGCGATCCTCTCTCCGTCTCATAGATCAAATGAAAATGGTATTCAATAGAAAGTGTACCCAATAAAAAAAAGGCGGCGTAAAAACTGGGGACAATAAAAAGTCCGATAATGCTATTGAATATAAAAATCGTACTAATAAACAAAAGAACGTTTCTCTGTCTAAAAATACAAAATAATTAGCCACAAACATCACGCCAAAAGTATAATTAATACCGGGGTCGTGAAAAAAATGATAAAAATAACAGGTACTCTAACACAAGAAATACGCAAAAAAATCATTTGAAATACACGTAAAAATCAAATTTGTACCGAAAAAATCACTCCAAAGGCACTAATTACCGGCGGTTGTGAAAAACACAGTACAAATTTAAACATTTCTTCTTTCATAAAAAAAAAATAAAACAAAATGGTACACGCCAAAATCACGAATCAAAAGTGTCACATCAAACTACTACTACTGTTTGTCACTACTGCAATAGTAGATTTTTTTATGAATCATTCGTACAAAAAGGTGGACACAAATACTGCACAACACTCACTAAAAACGATGTTGATGTTGACCAAAAAATCACGCCAAAAGCAGAAAAAAACAATGGTCGTGAAAAGTACGAACAAAACAAAAACACAGTTGGCACGTCCACAATAAAAAGCATTCCAAAAAATACACATGCATAAGATTAGGAAATGCACAATATAAAAAAACACAATAGCACGCTTATCACCAAACAAAACATGTACTGAAAAAATCACGCCAAAAATGAGCTATCACCGGCGGCCGTGAAAGGCACAGTACAAATTGAAATGGTATCATCCCATCCTCGTCGCCAACTGTAATGTCAGGAATATTGTAAACGGGGACATTCTTTCACGCGCATGATAAAGGGACCGAGTATGTCCGTAGTCAAATCTAAACTGATCCTTTATTTCTATTATTACCGTCATCTTCACTCAACTCAGCTTGAGAACCCTTTCAGAGGGTTCGGCACTTTTACCGAGTGGACTAGCCACTACAAAGGGTTCATTCAAATATTACACACTTAGAAAAAATGACGGATTACGGTAAAATTTTACCGTAATCTCAACAGCTGAACTGAACGTACGGTAAAAAGTTCGGTGATTTTTCAAATCACCGAACGTACTGTGAATCTCAAGAAAATGCATCTGTCAAAATTACAGGAACGTTCGGTACTTTTTACAAATTTACAGTAAAAATCTCAGAACGTTCGGTATGTTTGTTTACGAATATCGCTGAACGTACGGTAAATTTTACAAATCCGTAATAATTAGCGAAAAAGCCGTAACCAACAAAATGTACACAATTTGAGTAATTGCAGGAGTGAAAAGCAGCTAAATTTGTCTTCTAAATGCTCACAAAGTTTCCTTGATATCACTTTTCTAACTATTGAAAATCACTGATTGAGTGAAAGGCGTAATCCCATTCTATTCCAAACGAACAAAAACAAGAATTACGCCTTCTACTCCTTTGTTTTGTTTGGTGTTTTGTTTACGAAAGTGAAAGGCGAAACTGAAATCAACACGTAAACACGGCGATAGTAGAAGGCGAAACTGAAATCAAAACGTAAACACGGCGAAAGCAAATGGCGAAATTCTGTCAAAATCATAAACAAGGCGAAAAGTAAAAGGCGATTCTGAAAATGATATCGATTCGAGGCGCATAGTATTGGGCGAAATTAGCATTCTCAGGTATCAATTCAGGCGTAATTGAATAAATGCAATTTTTAGTGCAAAAAATATCAAATTCGTGCAGTGTTCTTAGAAAAACAAGAAACTATGTCAGAACTGTACCAATTAACCTTATTTAAGTTGAATTATTGTGTATTACTTCTAAATAGGAATTAAAATTTGATCAGCAAAATTCAGTTGTTGTTTTCGCATTGTTATTGCTTTGTTAGTTACGCCCTATTCGCGAATTACTCCCGAAATGATCCGTAAATATTACCGACCGTACGGTAGTTTTTCACAAAATTACGGCGATTTTATGAGAGCACAAAAAAACCTCTATTTTCATAAAAATGTCGATCATGGGATTGAATACACGGCCTTCTGATCAGGAACCACACTTGCTGTCACTGTACAAGAGAGTCTTGCTTGGAGATGATGCGCAAATTCTAATAGAACTGAAGCTCAAAGCTGCCGGCGTGGCTGTCAAACGCATTTTACAGTAGTACGGTAAAATACTCCCATCACCGGTTTGTTCGGTAAAATATTCACAGATCTCCTGTAAATTTGTCTGATTTCACCGGTTCTTCGGTGATTTCTTAGAATTCATCGATTTTCTCCTGTAGTTTCATCGATTTCGCCGTAATACTGTAGTTTGTTTACAGACCAGTTTCGGTGATTTTTTTCACCGAATACTGTAATTTATTCTAAGTGTGTACGTAACGCAAAATATGACAATTTTAGACCCCCTCCCTCCCCCACGTAACAACTTTTGTATGGAAGATTTTGAAATTTTAAGCGTAACACAGTGCTAGACCCCCTCCCTCCCCTCATTGCGTTACGTAATATTTGAATGAACCCTAACTGTGGAAGTGCTCAAAGAACACTTAGTTGAAGTGAGGCAGGCCAAGTTTCAGTGGGGACGTAGAGCCATAAAGAAGAAGAAGAAGAATTTACTCAACTTTATTCATATGGCCTATTAGGGTTATTTTCAAAAATGTTAAAATATCAAAAAATGTTAAAAGTTTTTATATAACTTTCGCGGTCTTTCTGACGCAATTTGAGAACCTCTCGCATCGCTGCAACGCAACAAGCGTCGCTGGGCGTCGCCGCCCATCGCAGATCGGGGCGCCGTTGGCGTCGTCAGAGCGTTTCTGTTTTGTTTTGGTTTGAGCGAATGTTCGCGTCGGCCGCAGACTAACCGGAAGCGACTTTATTCTTCGACGCGCTTCGAGACTATCGCCTCTGTTTACGTTTACAATTGTATCCGGTTATCGGTTTACCAGCGGTCCATCATGAAGTGTTTTGTTATAAGTTGCAAAAATGATTTCCGTTCCAGCCGGAAGACGGCATATTCAAAGCATCGATTTCCGTGTGATTTGGAACGCCGGATGGAATGGCTCGAAGTGTTCGCTCGGGCCGAAAATAGGCAAATCGACGCCGCAACGATAAACTTTAGAACAGTTCGGGTGTGTTCGGATCACTTTCCGGAAAGTGATTTTCTTGAACGAAATGGGAAATATAGGCTGCACGATGAAGCAACTCCTTCATTGTTCGGTGAAGAAGCTCTGAGAAAAGGGTAAGGCAATTGTGTATTCTTTCGCGTGATGAATTGAAATCTGAGAGTTCGGTTATTTGCATTCCAGAAAGCAATGTGCTGCGCAGAGATTCAGAAGCAAATGTGAAGATTTGCCGCAAAGCATCCCCCAGCCAGTCAAGACAAAGAAATGTCCCGTAACAGCCCAACAGGAGACGATGAAGCTGATTAACGGTGTACTGGGTTGCATCGGGAATCAGGATCACGATAGATCCTCGCCCGAAGGTGCCACTGTATTCCGGTTGGAGAAATTTCCACAGGTTTGTCGTTTGTGTCTGAAGGCGCCGAAATCCGAAACAGAAGTGATGGTTTCGATCTACGCAACTGATTACCTGTTGGATGATATCAGCGTCGGTCAGTTTATATCAGAGATTCTACCGGCGGAGGCCACTCTGGATCAGGTTGGTTTATTGATTAAGTCCTAAAGGCTACTCACTGCATCGAGAGATTTAACGTTCGAGTTTGGTTTCCATACAAAGTCGTAATATAGGACATCAGAATCTCCGTTTCAAGGTATCAGATATCAGAAGACCGGCTCGAAGAATCGATATAAATCAAAACCCAAATATTGCCATTACTTTGTATGGAAACCACCTTCGTTCGTATTAGGTATCTCTCGTGCACTGTCCGTAGCTTGGTGCACAGCAACTTTAGGTATTATCACATCGTCGTCCACAGAGCTACCAACCATTTCTACCATTATCGGTGTGCGTGGAATGCATGGACATTTTGAAGTTCTTTGCCAAATTTCGGCGCAAAATTACGATCGTCCATTCGCTCATGAACTCGTTGGTCGAATTGAAGCAGCACGGCAATTCCGATCCGATCGTCGATCTCTTTAACAATCAATCCGAACCGGTACAATCGGTCATCAAGGATCTTGGCCTGTGCAGGAAGGATAACTACAGCGTGGAAGATTTGCTGCAGGAGTTCCCTCGATACGACTTGGCATTCTTCGAAGGATTCACAGTTAAGGAAGAGATTGAAACTGGCGAAGAGTTGCTGCAACTTCCGGTGGAATCCAATGTGATGTTCGGCGAGGAATGTACGATGGAAGAACTGAATGAACTTACTAACGGGGATCCGGATTTGATGGCACCAAAAACTGTCTTTAAAGCCCAATACGGCGGGAAAAAACAGGACGAACCGTTGCAGTGTTCCAAATGCAGTTATAAAACTTACTATAAACGAAGTTTTAACACCCATCAAGCAAATCACAAAAGGCTAGAGGAGCAAGGGTACCCCTGTAAGGTGTCCGGTTGTGCGAAAGTGTTCGAATCTCAGATTGAGCGCAAACGTCATACCAAACTGGGACACAAGCTGTTGATCTGCGATAACTGTGGACTGAAATGTGCGACGAGAACCTCTTTGAAAATTCATATGGCCCGTCATCAGCAGAAACTTGAACACGAGTGCCCCTACTGTAAGCAGCGATACAACACGAAGAACGATTGGCGAACCCACATCCGGCACATGCATGTGCGCAAAAAAGGTTACCGGTGTGAAACGTGCGACATGACCTTCCACAGGAAAAGCATTCTGGACGACCATATGATCTCGCACTTGACCTCCTATGACTTTCCCTGCACGATGTGCAACAAGAAGTTCAAAGCAACCAAACATCTAAAGAAGCACGTCATGATCGTCCACGAGGGAGTCCAACTTCCGTGCCGGTACTGCCCGGTAATGTTCGATACTACGTACAAGTTGAACAATCACATCGAAAGCGTCCATGGCGTTCAAACGCGGTTCGTGTGCGACGTGTGCGTTCGAACGTTCCCCAGCCAGGATAAGCTGGACTGTCATCGGGGGCGGCACGATAGTCCCCACGAGCTGGAGTGCGCAACGTGTTTGACTCTGTTCGCTTCCAAGGACCTGCTCGCCGATCATCCGTGTATTACGTACAGGTAGGTATCCCAATGCAACAGCACATTTGTTTTCTTTTTCTTCTTGGCGTTACTGGGATAAAGCCTACTGCCTATGATCGCATAATTGTCCCATATGAATAGGAAACCCAGCAAAGATGGGACTTATATGCGATGATGGGCAGCCTACTTCTCGGTTTAGTGTTCTGGCAGGGTGATTCTCTGGATGAACGAACACAGTTGACACGATGCAAGAACTTGTATTGCAGTTAGTTCCTTCTTGATCGCTGTGTGGCGAATACCTCTAAGTTGTAGGAAGCCGAGGTACTTGTTTGCTTCGCCTTCAACCATATCTTGAATCTCCTCCTGTTCGTTGACGGTGTCCACTAGGTACTTGACCCCAACGAAGATGGACCAACCGACCTTTTTTTCAATTCCAAACTCCATCCGGATGTTGTAGCTGAACACCGTCACAAGCTGAAACAGTTGATGCAGTATCTGTACTGATTCCGCAAACAGCTTCCAGGTCGCCCATAAAGAAGGTGTGGGTTATTCTTTTACTCATTCTTCCACTTCCAGTTGGTAGGGTAGGGCGGGCAAGATGAGCACCCTAAGGATTACGTTGAGTTTGTTGAAAGTTAACACAATTTTTCAAAGTACCGTCTTCTCAGTAGTTCTTTTCTATATCATGTTTTCTACCACCCGTAAACATGGCAGGGTTAAAAATTCACAATAAGGATGATTTATTTGAATAAACAAAAAAGATGTTTTATGGTAAGTTCGAACATACTGCGGAGCAAGAAGAGCACTTCATTAAAATTAAAATATTTCGACTATAATTTGATCATACAGAGTGATTGATATAGTAAATTCTGTTTATAGCTATGGTATCACGTTCTGAAATTATCAGTTTTTTTTTTACTATTAACCCTTTATAAGGCCGAGAAAACTAGAAGAGTTGTCAACGCATACTATTATGGAAGTAATTATATACATGATAACATGTACAAAATAATTTGTGTTTGAAAGAAACTCTCAAAAATCTAGGTGGCAATATAGTTGCCACTGGCCGTTAACCCTCTCTTTCGCATGGCAGCACAGGTGATCCACTACTTTGCACTGTTCGTACAAATACAGGATAAGTTGGATCATTTCCATTTTTCCGTCAGATGTTTGTATACGTTTAATGAACTATTATGCTAAGTTTGGTCAAAATTTCTCTGCTCGTTTTTGTTTTAGAGCTAAATAATTTACATAAAGTCGGTTTTTTTCTGCTTTAATTCAAACAATATTTGAATATTCAATATTCCGAAACATGAACATTATTTTCAACGGAAAAAAATACTAGCATGCCCTAAGTATGTATATTATCTCAATAAAATACCGTTTCATGAATAAGTTGACGATAAAACACTAATTTTATGAACAAACATGTGGATCATCAGTTGTCCATTGGAAACATAACGACAATTTTATCCTTCCTGACCTAACCTGTTCCTTGTTAGCATGTTTGTTTACATCCAAGACATTTGCCATTATTAATAGTGTTTCATGTAAAAATGTCATTGTTTCATATAATGTAATCTATTTAGCGCCGGCAATAAGATTAATCCAGGTGGGTTTATATGGTACGAGGAAAGAAGCCATAGATTCGAAGCGAACCATGTCCGAATACTTAACTACCTACTTATGATAACTGCAAGAAGTCCCACAAGTTTCATTAAGTTTTACAGAAGGGTCAGATAAGAATCTCGAGATAAATTAAAGGTGTAATAGACGATTTATAAATATATAGTTTTGGAAAAAAAAAACATACAAAAAAAAAAACAAAATTTATATATATGCCTTCAGTGCATCCATCTTCCCAATGGATCATAGGTGATCCACCCCAAAAATAAAAATTTTCATTTCTAACGATATTTTGGAGTCAAACTATACATCTTTTGTTCTGGTGATTTGTTTGGAAACCATTTCATCTATTTTTAAATGTCAGAAAACCTTGTGGGAAAGAAAGGGTTAAGCCCAAAAACGCTGGTGGCAATATAGTTGCCACTGCCCGTTTAGGCGACCAGCGCTGGTGGCACTTGCCACTGCCCGTTTGGGGTACTTTTCTTCTTTTGACTTCGACAAAAAGCCGGAAAAGAAATTTTAGAGTGGATTAGGGCTTAACCCATAATATAAACTGTGTAGTTTAGCTCATATCAACCCATAATTTGATTAGGGTATCGCGCCACTTGGGCGGTGGTTCTATATTCGTCTGTTTGCCACTATAACTCAGTCAATTTTAAACCAATTGACTTGAAATGTTGTACACGGGTAGATACCATACCTATCTCACCACATTCCAAAAGTCGTGTCAATTGGTTCAAATTTGACTGAGTTATAGTGGAAAACAGACGAATATAGAACCACCGCCCAAGTGGCGCGATTCCCTATATCCTCAAATATTTACCAAATCTATAGTTTTTCTATAGCTAACTTTCTTCAAGCAATCAAATTTAGCCATTTTTGAGACTACAAATGGCTCCCAAATTGTTGTTTAAGCTTTGTTTAGTACCAAAAAAATACCAGGCGTTGTTAGTAATCCGAATTTTGCGTAAACCAAAAAAGAAGTTCGAAATAAATTGTTATAAAGCAGAAAAAAATAACAACAGTAGGTGGCAATACCCGAGCAGGGAATGAAAACTAATTGAAAACAAATTGAGTTATTTAGATATCACGAATCTTGATAACATAGTGAGTTTTCATTTTGTATGACTTAAGTGTTAACATATCAAAAATGATAACAAAATAATGTACTGGAATATCTAATTGAAAACAGAATGAGTTCTCATTGATAACAAATTAATATCTCATTTTGTTATCCACAATTTACGATTTGATATCATACGTAGTTCTCAGGGAGTTATCAAATCTATAGGGTAATAACTAAAAACTAATAACAAATTTAGTATTCATTTTGATATTTTATTAGGCATTGATTTACATGAATAAGTAAAGAATCTCGTGATTGAAAACTTGTTTTGTTTGATACGATATTATCAGAATATGACCCCTATCAATGTCGTAGTATTATCGATTGTAACATTCACATTTCATCAACAGTCATTTCTAACTTGGAGCCTACACGAAGGAAAATTGTAAGGAAATCGGATATGATATCCTCATAGAGTTCCTGCATAAATAATTCAACTAAAAGATTATGGATTATGTACATTTAAGTGACAAAGAAAAGTAAATTTGAAGTCAAAGGACAACTGCACGTAATATTTTTGTATAATTATATTTCAGCTTTTCCTTCTGATTATATACACTGCAGTAAAACAAATGTGGAAGATGTTCACGACATCCCAGAGCCAAAGGCATCGGGACTCAAATTGAATAATATCGAGCAACGAATTGAGTCGCATTCGGCCTCTCAGCTCTTTTTCTCGTTACTCGAGAAAAAATAATGACATTAAATAAGGCATCCGATTGGAAAAATATTTATTACATTAAATAGAATTATGCCAAATGAACAATATGCCAATCGGGTATAATGCCAAATGACTATTATGCCAAATGACTTTATGCCAAACGACCTAAAGTGTGAGACAATTTTGAGTATAGACTATTTCAGAAATTATAAATACACTAACGATTGGATGCCATTTCAATTTGAGCACAATATCCAAAAAAGTTTCTTCTAGCTCTTATATGTAGTATACATTCTAATGAAGCAAATAATACCAATTTTGCTGATGTTTCTTGTAAAAGTTTAAAAATGGGGCTCTGTAAACTAGATGATTAAAATTTGAAGTTGCAGAAAGTGTTGTAGCATAATAGAGAAGAAAAAAATCTCACAAATAAAATATTCCCTTTCCAAACACAACGAAAGTTACAGTTTCGATAAGAAAATATATTTCTCGATTGGATAAAACAATTTTTGCTAGAATATTTGATCAAGAACCATCATTACGGGCCTTCTCGATGCAACAATTGTTGTTTCAAATTTCTCAACAACTCGTGTAGCAACACATGTTTTTATGGTATGACAAGCTATGCCATCTGAAGGATCAAATGTGCTGAAAAATAAATTAGTTGAAATTAGATGTGTGGTAGTTATGTTTCGGTGAAAACCTTAAAAAATAAGAAACATGATGTCAGAAAAAAAAAGTTGTGCAAATGACTTTATCGATTTCTCCCAGGTTAAAGGCATTTCTTTGACAACTTGTTGAGAAAACGAATATGATAAAAAGTTAGATAAAATCTTAAAAAATAACACCTTTGTGCAAATGTTAGAGAGTTAGAGAGTTAGAGAGTTAATTGTTAGAGAATTCGACTGTTCTTCTAAAAATCATGACAATTGAAAGGGAATACAAAAATGTGGATCACGATATGCTGTGTTCTGAAAGATGTTCGTTGAAATTATCAGAACAATTCATTTTATTTAATAAACAAAGTGTATTTATAATTTCTGAAACAGTCTACATCAACTCTCATTATTCTCTTACGAAAGTGCGAATAGAGCAGTTTAAAAAAAATATTAATAGAATTGGAGAAATAATCACCCTGTAGTTCAAATTTCAAAATATTTGGCAATATGTTTAGATTGAAATAACTAATATAGGGGAACTTTTGTATTCTGGGCAGTTTTATTCTCTTCATTATGGAAGGCTTTTTGAAACCTGTTAAATTCAACGTTGGCCTCAAATCTTTCCCAACCAATCTGAGCTTTACGACCACGTTTCAGGCAATTTGGCTGATGAAAACCCCCGCATAGCGAAGAGAACAACACTGCCGATAATAACCAGTTACCCTAAAAAGACTTATTGAACCAATTTAAATCAATAGCATGGCCATTACCCAGAATCAGCAATTACCAATTTTGTGTCAATATGAAGTACAATACTCAGGTAGATATAACAAATATTTTGTGAATATAATTAATGTTAATAAAGCATATTAAACCTATTTTTGATTTTTGAAGTCAAATCTTGTTAACATTGAGTTTTTGAAATGATAACAAAATGATATCTCAATTTGATATTAAACAAAAACAATTCGGAACGAAAACTTGTTTTGATTTCATTTTGTTATCAATAACAAAATGAGTTATCAATTTGTTATAGCTTTGTTCTCATTCCCTGCTCGGGTATAGTTTCCACTGCCTTATAAAGGGTTAAAGAAATGGCGGTTTTATAATACTTTGTACTAAATGACCAGAAAAACAGTGAACGATTATTAAGTGGCTTATTTACAGAAGTTAACGCAATTAAGTAGTTGCTGAGAGTACGGAAACCTATGTTCGGCACTATTGAGTGGATTACAATAATTTCAAAATATTTCCTATATTCCCATCAGGGGTGCTGAACCTGCCCCACTATAGGAAAATGACTAAAATTGAATACATTTTAATGTTTGTTTCAAGAAAATACTTTCTTATGCAAGTTGAAATGCTTAACAGTAAGCTAGTAATGTTAGCTGATAACCAGAATTATGATAAAAATTTGATTCTGACATAAAAACCTTATTTTATTCTGATGATTTCTTATAAGAAAATGCTAAAAATCCATGCTATTGACTAATTTGACGATATTTTTCAATTCGTTCGTTATGAGGCACCTTTTATCCGGTTTACAAACAGGATTAACTTTATTCTAACGGATCATGAAGTTGTTTGCACAAAATTCATCATAAAATTAGTAAAACAGAGGGGTGATCATCTTGCCCCGTCCTATCCTAGCCATAGTTCCATTGATTGAGTGCTCTGCTGTGGGGGTTCATCGCAAGGCAGAACCATAGCGGACTGAAGGTATCGACTTGATATATCCCCCTCCTGATGCTGAGAGTTCTGGAACGCAACACAGCTGTTCCGTCGGTAATTTGTAGGGACATGCTCCACATCCCAATACAGTGTTGCATCAGCCTGATGACGTTCTTGTCTACCTTATTTAACTGCAGTAACCTTAAGATGGTACGAGTGCGGTACTGATTCGTACCCTTTCTTGAAGTCGATGTACGCCATGCTCAGGTTCATGTGCCACCGAAACGGTGGCTTGACCCACAATGACTGCATCTACAATGACCTGATCTTTACAGCCTTGCGTGTTCTTGCGACACCATTTTTGTTCCTCGGTCATCATGTTGTTGGCATCGCAGTGGGCTAGAATCCTCTTTTATACCAGAAATTGAGCACGAAATTGGGTCCTGGTGCAGCCCAATTTCTGGTATACCGGGTAGCCTCACTATATCATGGTCAGTTATTACGACCGCGGTCATGTCTCCAACTCCATTAGGAGCACCTTAGACTGTCGTTCTCTTTCTGCCAACCACATTGCATCGTCGCTGTGCTGGACCGAGTTCTCCCAGAGATTGACCCAAAACTATGTGACGTCGCCAATCTCCGAAAGGCCTTGACCATAATCAGGCTTATCGTTTCGGATGCGCTTGTAGAACTCCCTTTCAATAATGTTGAACTTCCGGTTCTGTTCTTTCCGCTTAGAATATGCTCCATAACGCCACTATCGTTGCGCAAGAGCACTCAACCGCTGTACACATGGATGTCGGCCGAGGATCTCCGTAATGTTGACTTCTGTGAGATTTCGGAGTTCTGCGGGCTTCACAATTTCAGCAACATAACGAACTAGGCTCGTTGATCGTTTCCCCTACTTGTACTGTGTTAATCGACCAATTTTGGTCCGCAATGTAGCGAATCGGTTCTCCAAACGTCGCATCCACGCGGGTTTTTGTTAGCTGTTGTGACTTGTTCAAGTCAAGTTGGTTCGCAAAGCGAGGAACTCTCGTTTAAACTAAAAAATAACCCTTTCCCGCCCATGGTGTCTGTAGAGCACCATAACTTTCAACCCTTGTATCTCTGAAACTAATGAAGTTTTTTGAATGTTTTTAATTGTAAATCATGATTTCACATGTTGTTCTCTATCTAAAGGGATTACACTAAGTATGCGCATACAAATTCAATGTTTTTGTCAAAAAAAGTTCTCACGAAAAGCTATTTTTTCGACAAAAAAATAATGACAAACTTTGACGTCTCAATTAATGGCATAGTTATCCTCATGGGTTGAAATAAAAATAGTTCTCGAACAGATTTACTATTTATTTGTGTAGTCATACGTTGAAAAGAACTGAAATGTGTATTTAAACCCTTAATTTAATACAATATGAATGGTGCATATATGCACCAATGGGCACATGGCGTGCAAAAAATAAGCAATTTTCCAATGTAATCATTGTTTGCATCCCATTCTAGAATTCTGGTGGCATTAAAGTTCGAAGTTTTTGAGAACAACTTGTCTCGAATAGTAATGAATTTGTATAAAACTGGTTCGGAAAGTGATTTTCTTGGATTGTCAAATGAAGCATCCTGTGATTTGACCATTTTTAACGAGAAAAATCATGAAATAAAGTTCTCCAAATGCCTGGTGGTGCTCCAGAGCACCACCTCATATTTGAGTTGTAATAGCCTTAAACGATAATTTTGGCACAGAAAATATGATTTTGTTCTACCATTTTTAGCAAAAATAATAAAAACCATTTTTAAACACTAAAAGAAGTCATGGGCGGGATAGGGTTAAGTTTTTTGTTAGCTGATCCATCTTGCCGCCGTAAAAATGAGATGGGGCAAGATGGATAATGTTTTGAAACAACAGGTTTCAAAATTCGTGACTTTTCAATCATCTTATATCATAACTTTTTAGTCTATTAAGGGTCTGCTCCAATTGGAGAATTAAAATTAATTTTCACTTAAACTTGACAGTTCGATAATTATTTCCTTAGGAGAACTGTCAAGTTTAAGGCGAAACTGAAAGCATTTCCTCACTTTTTGGATTTTGATTTTTTATTAAATAACGAAGCAATATTTTCAAAATCGGTTTTCGTACACATGTAGAGTATGGATCAGGGAATCTTCTGATTTTTTTTTTGTTGTGGAAAAAGTTTTTCGTTTTTGCAGAAACCATTTTTAAACAAAATTTCACAAAAAAATGGTTTCCGCAAAAATGGAAAACATTTTCCACCACAAACAAATTCAGAAGATACCTTGATCCATACTCTACATGTGTACGAACACCGATTTTGAAAATATTGCTTCGTTATTTAATAAAAAATCAAAAACCAAAAAAAATGAAAAAATGCTTCCAGTTTCACCGAACCGTCGTCACATTTAAGTAAAAATTAATTTTAATTCGCCAATTGGAAAGAGGCCCTAAGTCGTGATAGAAAACAGATAGGGGTAGGCGGGGCAATATGGACACCCTAAGGTTTTTGCCAACTTTACCTGGCAAGATGTCAAAAAAGTTTAGTTTTTGCATACATGTATCCTTTTAAAGTCTATTTAGCATCTATTGCATAAGAATGCTCACGAAGAAAAATGATTTATCCACTTCAAAAAATGTTATAAAAAATGTTAGTTTTTCATGACCGTCTTCAAGCATACGGGGCAGAATGGACACCATGAGACTTTTACGAATTTCGTACATTATTTACACCTATAAAGTCATTTCATTACAAAACACCTATTATGGATGAATAATACGCCGAAGTAGGTCATTTTTGTTCAGTTAATTTAAATTCAGGCTGTTTTGGATAAAGCTTCGTTTTTGTCGGCATGTACAGCTGTGCCTAGAACAACTATTTTCCACTGCTGTCGTTTTTTGACCAATTTGTTTTACCCTATGTCTACTAGGGTAGGGCGGGGCAAGATGAGCACCCTAAGAATCACGTTGAGTTTATTGAAAGTTAACACAATTTTTCAAAGTACCTCTCAGTAGTTCTTTTCTATATCTTGTTTTCTATCACCCATAAGCATGGGAGGGTTCAAAATTCACAATAAGGATGATTTATTTGACTAAACAAAAAAGATGTTTTATGGTCAGTTCGAACATGCTACGGGGCAAGACGAGCACCCCTACGGGGCAAGAAGAACACTTCATTAAAATCACAATATTTTAACAATAAATTGGTCATACACTGATCGATATAGTGAACCTTGTGTATAGCTATGGTATCACGTTCTAAAATTATCATTTTTTTTCGATTATTGAAAAAAAAAATGCGGTTTTATAATACTTTATACAAAATTACCCGAAAAACAATAAACGATTATTAGGATGCTTATTTTTAGAAATTTACTCAACCAAATAGTTGCAGAGGTTACGGAAACCAATGTTCGGCACTATTGAGTGGATTACAATAATTTCAAAATATTTTCTATATTACCATCAGGGGTGCTCATCTTGCCCCACTATAGGTAAATAACTAAAATTGAATACATTTTAATGTTTGTTTTTAGAAAATATTTTCTAATGTAAATAAAATGCTTTGCAGTAAGCTATTAATGTTGGCTGATAACTAGAATTATGGTAAAAATTTGATTCTGACATAAAAACCTTATTTTATTCTGATGATTTCTTATAAGAAAATGCTTAAAATCCATGCTATCGACTTATTTGACGATTATCAGGTTTACAAACAGGATGAACATTATTCTAACGGATTATGAAGTTGTTTGGGCAAAATTCATCATAAAAGTAGTAAAACGGAGGGGTGCTCATCTTGCCCCGGGTGGCCATCTTGCCCCGTCCTACCCTATAGTGAACATTTAACCGAAAATATACTGAAATCAAAGGATTTGGTTGGTTTGTGATTTAGGTTATATTTTTCCCTTGCCGCTTCTTTCAAAAAGGTGAGTGTCCATTTTGCCCCGGCAGCAGATATTTCCAAACTTGATTTTTGATATAATAAAGAAGAAAATATAAACATGTTAAGCATGTAGATACAGTAAAACTACTTGCATGTGTTCTAGAAATATCAGGTTTTAATCGACCTGCAATAAATTAATCACTAAATCTTATTTTAGATGGTGTGAAAATTATAATTTCCATGCACAAAAAACGGAGGACGCAACTTTTTCGTGTAAAATCAAGTACCGTGACTGTACCTAATTCCGTTCACTTAAGGCGATGAACTAAGTCTAATAGCTGTAGAAAATACATGTTCTGCATTTAGTGGCTGTAATTGTACAACCCTGTTTCATTATGTCTCTATACTGCTAGAAAAATATAATCAAGGTTGCAAGCACTCAACTTATTTTGAAAATGGCTGCTATTTAAAACAAGTTGTTGTTCCTTATTCCAATCAGTATGATCCTAATTCCGTTC
Organism: Aedes albopictus; assembly: GCF_035046485.1. Classification (NCBI taxonomy): domain Eukaryota; kingdom Metazoa; phylum Arthropoda; class Insecta; order Diptera; family Culicidae; genus Aedes; species Aedes albopictus. The sequence goes on from NC_085137.1 coordinate 406,773,074, forward strand.
ACTTGTGTTCCTAATTCCGGTCACTCCAAGTAATTATCAAGTTGACAAAATAATCATATTATCATAGGTTGTTATAGTTATATTTATATTTTACATGTCGAAATACATTTATTAACTTATCAAAACAAGTTAGTTCTATAATAATTTGAAGTAATAACATTGGATTGTTTTAATGTTGTTGCGTTTTTGAGAGCTTTCTGGGAAAACTGCAAAATTCCACCAGACTGAAAAAATGTCGAATGTCGCGTCAAAGTCGGGTCAAATTTTATCGAATGTTGGACCAATGTTGGGACCACATCGCATAACTGTTGGGTCTATGTTGGGTTTGGAGACCAAAATAAAAACAGGTCAATGATAGGTTTATGTCGGGTTTGACGTCATCTATAAATCTTTAAACCTACGAAACCACAATTTATGCTTACTAGCTGGGGTTACAAATAAATGATATGAACCAAACATCAGCCGTCAGGGAGCCTTGACTGATGCTGGAGTTGGTTGTTTCAATTGTACTGCAGATTTTTTCATAGTTTCCTTTGCATTTATATGGTGATTGGAATTAGGAGCAAGTACAACCTGTAGTATCCTAATTCCGGTCATGTGCTTTTTTCATTTCTAGCATCAGGAGTCTTCTTTGAAAAGTTGATTTGATGTTAAATTTATAAAAATATATCCTATATTGTTCTGCTTTGATGCTTTTTTGATTGATTTTGTTAGTATTTCAATGAAAACACATTGAATGTATAAATTTATGCAATTCACAGGTCCGCAAAAGAAAAAAAGTAATATGGCGGCCGATTGGATACATAATGGCATTTAATGTGTTTTTACAATAATACACAAGAAACCCTTTAACTTTTTGATTATATTCTGGCGTGGACATAATTATTGAAAATTACAAAAATCAATTTGCTAAAGATTTGCGACAATTTCGGCTAATACTCGGTGTTTTGATTCGTGAGAACGGAATTAGGAGCTGATTGGAATTAGGCGCGGTCACGGTATAATTTTAATTCCGAATGTTTCTTTCCTGAGACTACGTTTTAGACAAATGGACTATATTCTCCATTCATTAAAAGTTCAAAAAAGTTCGCATATTTCAAAATATTGAGGGTGTCCATTCTGCCCCGGGTGTCCATATTGCCCCGCCTACCCCTAAATTTGGTTTATGCAATCCAGTATCAGTGCGAAACTCGATTTTTTCAGCACTCGGAAAGCCTCGTTGGATAAATGTACGACTCGTGCTGAAAAAATCTACTTTTTGCAACTCGTTACATAAATAACTGTATGTATAATAACCATGTTGCCTCCCATTACCATAGGGTCTGGGACCATTTGGGCAGGAGCGCCTATTTTGGGCACTTGCTGCTATATCTCAGTCAATTTTGAACCGATTGACTTGTTTTTCTTTTAGACACAATCAGATACGCACAGTATCTAGTGCGGTTTGAAATTGACTGAGATATAGCAGCAAGTGCCCAAAATAGGTGCTCCTGCCCAAATGGTCCCAGACCCTACTTATTGCCAAAAACGGTGGCAAAAACATTAAAAAAATCTTTTTTACAGCTGAAAAATGATTACATACTCGGACCAAGTAAAAATCAAAACCTAGGCACCCTCCTCAGCAAGATCTTACTGAGTAACCGCTCGTTTGCCAATTCTACTGTACGGGATTTCAAGTAAAATTCCTACCAAAAGGTCGCATTCCAGTGATCAAAGGACTTTCATGCAAAGAAGCAAAAGTTATTGGACAATGAGTGTGGAAGTATGCATTTGACCCATTCTCACCCCCAACGATGGTATATATAATATGAGTGTTCCAAATTAATTATGAATCAAACCAAATACCAAGATAGTCATCAATTTGTTCTATTTCAAGTCCATTGAGGAATAAAATAATGCTTATGGTAGAATGTTTTTCTCGAAAATACAATAAACTTGTTATTTGTTTATTACTGAAAATGAGAATCCATTATCCAAAGCAAATTACGACGGGCTTGGTGGTATAGTGGCTACCGCTTCTGATTTATATGCAGAAGGTCCTGGGTTCGATCCCTGGCCTGTCCCTTTCCTCCTACTTTGTATCTTTCTATATACTTTCTCTCTGCTCTCTACATATACAACTCATGTATATTCACATGTTCATAGCCATCGCTAGAACAGAAACGGGTTGAAAAGCCGTTTCGCCTTCCTTCCTAACTTTCACAGCACAGTGTCTCAATCCTATTAGATAACGCCTACAAGTTATGCAATCAAGCGAACTGTGCCGCACATCTTCAAAATAATAAAAACGCACAATTCTACACCCTAAAACGAAACAACACAAGCTTGTGTACAATGTACACAGGCTTGTGTACAATGTACACAGATTTGTGTACTACTAGATCAGCCTCCACCCCTGTGTCAAATGTACACAGTCACTTTTCTGGCTCTAGCGCTGGTATGGGAGCAAAGTTCATAACTAATTTTCTATGAACGATGACATGCATTATCAGGAATCGATCAGTGCAAAAATAATTGTTAATTTTGTTTTCATGTCAGCGCTGGAGCCGGAAAAGTATCTGTGTACATTTGACACAGCGGCGAGGCTGATCTAGTAGTACACAAATCTGTGTAACTTCTGTAACCGTGTATCACCTTACCCTGGTATCCACACACCAATGTGTGAACCTTCTGCCAACCAAGTCCCATCAACACTCCGACATCCGCATGAATTTGTGCTGGCGCAGAGGTATATTCGGTCAGATGTGGATACAAACGATTGCAATCATCACTTCCTTACCCTTCCCCACATTGACCTGCAACCTGACGTGGCAGGCGCCATTGTCGCCTACAGATAGAAGATCACCAACGCTCACACACTGAAGATGCCTGCTAGTACTTACTTACTTACTTTCAGTCCTGGGCACCCACGGTGGTGCAGAGGGCCGAATGGAAAGATTTCCATCCTGGGCGATTGCCAGCCATCGCCTTGACCTGTGGCCAGGTCAAATTTCTGTCGACTTGCTTGATTTCGTTATTGAGGCTGCGCCGCCATGAGCCTCTGGGTCTGCCTCTGCTGCTATGTCCTGCTGGGTTCCAGTCTAACGCTTGTTTGCAGATTTCGTTTCCGCCGCTGCGTAGAGTGTGGCCGACCCACCTTCACTTTCGCTCCCGAATTTCTGTCGCTATCGGCTTTTGATGACATCGACGATGGAGCTCCACGTTGGAGATCCAAATGTGAGGCCACCATGCACGAATTATATACCGCAGGCATCTATTGATGAAGACCTGCAGCCGTTGAGTGTTCTCCACTGATACACACCAGGTTTCACTGGCGTATAGCAGCACAGATTTCACGTTCGAGTTAAAAATTCGGATTTTGGTGCGTCGACCAGATCGCTTTTCCATACATTTCTTAAACTCGCAAAAGCAACCCTCGCCTTTTTGACCCGTGCACCTATGTCGATCTTGGTGCCGCCATCGGCCGCCATTTGGCTACCAAGATATTGGAAGCTTTCAACATTCTCCACTGATTGCCCAGCTACCGTAAAGTTGGAAGGGTTGACCGTGTTTACATCCAACGATTTGGTCTTGTTGACGTTGATGGTAAGACCTGCCGCTGAGGAGCGATTGGCAAGATCATCGAGCTTGCTCTGCATATCAGAGTGCCGTTGAGCTAGGACAAGAGCTAGGAGAGCAACGTCATCAGTCAGTTCGAATTCATTTAGGTGCTCCATAGTAATGGGTTGCCACAGCAATCCACGATTTGGTTCACGGTCAATCGCACCTACCAGGATCTCGTCGATTACGATGAGGAACAGTAGCGGTGATAGTATACATCCTTGCCTCACTCCAGCAACGACCCGGATGGGATCGGACAAAACAAAACGTGCAGTACTCTGCACGAAAATGCCCTGTACTGTGCTTCAATGAGGCCGATGATTTTCTCAGGGACACCCTTGCGCCTGAGGGATTCCCACATGTTTCCGTGATTGAGGCGGTCTCTTGGAGACTCTTGGAATTCATTGATTTGCTCCAGAATGATACGGAGCGTGACAATATGGTCCACACAGGATCGTCCGGCACGGAATCCTGCTTGCTGCCGTCGGAGAGTTGCGTCAATCTTCTCCTGTATCCGGTTAAGGATCGCTTTGCAAAAGACCTTGAGAACGATACACAGTAACATGATGCCCCGCCAATTATCGCATACAGTAAGGTCACCCTTTTTGGGTACCTTTACTAAGACGCCTTGCATCCAGTCGGCCGGAAATGTCGCGGTTTCCCATATGTTGCAGAATAATTGATGCAGTAGTTGTGCGGATACTATGGGGTCAGCTTTGAGCATCTCTGCTGATATGCGATCTACCCCTGGGGCCTTGTTCGATTTCATGCTACGGATGGCTGTTTCTATCTCCTGCACTGATGGAGCTTCGGTGTTGACACGGGTAATGCGTCGAACCCTTGGCGGATCATGCTGAGGTGTTGATGGCGTGACCGACACTTGAAAAAGGTTTCCAAAGTGCTCGAACCAGCGTTTCAACTGGTCAGCCGGGTCGGTCAGTAACTATCCAGGGCATCGTAGCATTCATCTTGGTCCCACTAAGGCGGCGTGAGACATCGTAGAGGAGACGGATGTCGCCTGTGTTTGCGGCTTTCTCGCCTTCGTCGGCTAGGGAGTCCGCCCACGCTCTTTTGTCCCGTCTACATGAGCGTTTCACTTCCTTCTCGAGAGCCGAATAGCGCTGACGGGCTACGGCTTTGGCTCCTCGTGTTTTCGCTCGCTCTACCGCGGCTTTGGCGTTTCTTCGCTCCTCTATCTTCCTCCAGGTATCATCTGTGATCCACTGCTTTCTTCGGGTGCGTAGCTCACCCAAATTATTCTCACCGGTGGCGATGAAGGCGTTCTTGCTGGCGCTTCATTGATCTTCTACGCTTCCACCTTCTGGAATATTTGCAGCACGGTTCTGTAGCTCCTCGACGAAGGACCTTTTCACCGCAGCGTCTTCCAGTCGGCGTGTGTTGAACCGGCGCCCGATTTTTTCCCCCTGTCGCTGGATCCTGGCAATACGCAGTCGGATCTCGCCGATTAGGAGATGATGGTCGGACGCAATGTCGGCGCTAAGTTTGTTCCGCACATCAAGAAGGCTCCGTCTCCATTTTCGGCTGATGCAGATGTGTTCGATTTGGTTTTCCGTGACGCCATTACGGAAAACCCATGTCACTTTGTGCACTGGTCGATTAGGAAAGAGCGATCCCCCAATCACCATGTCATTGTTGTCACAAAACTCTGCAAACAGTTCTCCGTTTTCGCTCATTTCTCCGAGACCATGGCGTCCCATGACGTGCTCATAGTCCGAGTTGTCGGAACCAACCTTCGCGTTGAAGTCGCCCATGAGGATCCTGATATCACCTTTCGGAGTCTTGTCCACGACAGCATTCAGTTGACTGTAAAAGTTCTCTTTATCTTACAAGCTAGTCCCCGGCAGATACCTCATTGGTTCCTTGTGAGTGTAGCTGGTCTGGCGATACTGGAGTAGCATCTACAGGCGGTCAATCAAGCTCAAGCTCAAGCTTTAACTGAAAATGAGAATCCATTTTCATGAGCCCACATATCCAAATTATCTAACGCACATTGCATAAAATGTTCAATAACATCTCTTTTTTTCCACATATAGAAAATACATTATCATCTGCAAATTGAAGCAAATAGCAACCATCAGGTATGATGGACAGTGTTGCGAAATGAGCGAGTACTCACACATCTAGTCAAACTCACTCATGAGTATGAGCAGTACACCTTAAACTCACCGTGGGTATTACTCACATTTGAGTAAGCGCTGTACAACTCACACTCACTCGTGTGTATTGACGTGCACATACTCACTACGAGTATGCTTTACTCATATTCATACGGTAATCTAAAATTTATCTAATGGCTTGGAATCCTATCAAACATTAAAATGGTATGTTTTATTGGGGCGAATGTATTATCGTCGCACCACCAAATCGAAGTCGTCGCTAGAAGCACATGCGAAGTTGCAGCTGCGAAGTAAATTTGAATCTATTTTTTCTGTTGCGCATCATTAAGCTAATTAAGAGCAACAATATGCACTAATCCAAATTGAGTTGCGACATTTCTAAGTAGGTTAAAAATCAATTTTCGCACGTTAGGTCACTTCGTATTTCGACCAAAAGCATAATATTGAATCAGTAGACAAGGTTGCTTGTCAATAATTATATTGTTATTTTTTTTTATTCTAGTGAATTGTAACTTACTGCAAGTTCTAAGCGCTCCGTTAAGGGCGGTCCCAATCCCCTGAAATGGCTGTCATCCACATAAAACTGGCGTGAAGCCAAATATTTGGTGCAGGACGTGGTGCTGATTTGAATGGGCGGTTGCATTAAGCTGAAAACAGTGATTGTTTCTGTTAGTGCAGACGTGACATTCACATATAATTGAGTTTAGTGTTGTTTTAAATGGACGAAATGTATTTCTATGCTTGTGCGTCTTGTAAATTTAACAAAGAACACTAAACGCATTGAACAAATGTGTAAACGATCGTTTCTCAAATGAACGATAATTCGTACGACGAAGTTCGCTTCCGCATGTAGCAGATTGAAAGGCAGGCTGAAATTTCGTAAACGAGCCCGTGACACCCCACCAAAGGCGGCGGCTTCAAGAACTAACGCTTTCTTCAGGAGGTTGGCAGAGATAGCAATTAAGAAAAAGTAATTTTACGGAATCGTGTGGTGTGCTCGATTGGTAGCCGATTTGACAGTTCGATAGCAGCAGATTAGCATTTAATGACCTGCAGTAAAGGCGCATATAGTGCTGAATTAATGCCATTTTAGCTGCTTATTGGTTACCTGGGTGTGATTACTGGCCATGTTACTGGTAGTAATTTGTTCGGCAGTTTTTTTTTCTTTTCAGGTCCGAGGCTCATATAATTAGGGTGGTCCAACTTTATATGAAAAAAAAACCAAGACTTGAAAAAGCTCATAAGATTCCTTCAGAATTTGTTCCTTTTGTCACCCATAAGTTCCAATATAGTTTTGTTCCGATTCTAGCAAAAAATTGCTTAAAAATCAACAATTCGTTTTGCTGGGTGCGTTTAGTGTGTATGTTTCATGCTCGAAAGTAGAGCACTCAAGTAAATTTACTAATCTATATATATAAAAATGCAGTGGCATACGTGGGATCGCGCATAACTTGCGAACAGAAGGTCCGATTTTTATCGTCTTAGTTTTGTTCTGTTAGTTTTCACCCAAGCAAGGTTTATGAGGCAAAAAACATGGCAAAATTGAGAGTTTTTGAAAATCGATCTTCCATACATTTTGTGGCCGGGGACTTGGTCTTGGATAGAAACTTGAAACGTCAAAAAACGCAGTAGGCAAGACAAAGTTTGCCGGGTACAGCTAGTTTTTTGTAAATTTTAAATTACGAACTGATCAAGTATTTAGTATGAGGAAAAACGTTAGGTACTTTTCTTGATGGGTTTAATCACCGTTAACGAGTATATCTCTTTATTGTTGATATTTCTCGGTGAACGAATAATTCGTTCACCGAGAAATATCAACAATAAAGAGATATGTTAGGTACTTTTCCTTACAGAATAATAGAACGGACTATTTTTCCGCGCAGAAAAACTACAGCTCATCTAGATTTACAAGGGAGGCGTTACTAGTGTAAAACTTTTTTCCTTACTTGCCTGCTCAAGTAACTTTGAAGCGAAACCACTATTTGGCCATTACATGCCCTATCTTTTTGCACAGTAATAGAAACTAGCCATATACGAAAAAACGATCAAATGAATGCAGAAAAGAAAAGTTTTAAATGTTTGGACCTAGGAGATGCTGTAATTGACCCTACCATTTTTATTTGAAGGTAGGTAAATATATGCTAAACATCTTTATTGAATACCGTAAAGTGACCCGACGTATGCGAAAAAAGTTATACCCTTAACAAAGTGTGGCGAAATATAGAGATTTCCTAATTGATGATATTATTTTGCATGCGTAGGTAAACAATAAGAGTTTTTAGCCTATGGTGCCAAAGCTCTCGAGCAGATCCACCTTTCCTCGAAAACTGTGCCTAGTATATAAATAATCACCATTGCAGTACAGAACAAACAAAAACATCATTTCAAACTGTGGTAACCGCGTCTTGTAAGCGCGAGTGTGTATAAAAGACTGACTATTCTGCTGTTGTGCTGCGCAGAGTGGGAAGGCTACTGTGACTTCCACGCAGGTGCATGTATGCGATCGAATGCTTTGTATAAAGGTGAACGAGTAAGACACTCGTCACCACATCCCCCTTTCAATAATCTGAATTTGTAGATTCGCTTAGAGTTTTCTAAAGTTCGATCACTGCTTTAAACTGTCGATAATTAAAACCGTCTAAACGTCATATGGGATTCGAATTACTACATTGGAGTGATGATGCCGCACTCAATGAAGAAACTACACCTACTGGCATTCCATGAACTTCTTATGATTTCTTTGATCGGTACGTTACCATCCTTCATAAAACCGTGATCCTATTGCCAACGCATCCAAAGCAGAGCTGCTCCGTCTCTCCCTCTTTACAATAACATGTGCCCCCTTATCAAAGATACAATCGACCGGGCCCTATACTACTATATACCTATGGTAACGGCAGACAACCACGACCACACACAGTTCTTAGCTCAAACACTCTGGCAGTATTTTTTTTCTTTAGCAGTTGTTCCACTTACTCCTCATAGGTTCACTATTCATTAAAATATGCGTATTATCTTTAAGTTCCGAAAATACGACTACCGCATTGTCTTCTCATTTCAACAAATTATTACTTCTTATCAGTTATGGTTGAAATATGGTTTCGTTCTTTATTTGGTCTAGTGAAACGTTTTCAGTCGCACCCAACATTCACTTGTGTATTCGAAAACCATCAACACGTTTAATGTTCTCAGTATGGCTTTCTTTTGTTTTTGAATGAATGAAACCAGACAACAGACCGGAATGCAATGCACAGTCAAACACACCACCTGACGAATGCGTCGTGAATCGAATCCGCATCCCACTTCAGAACACAGCCAAATGATTCATGACATCAACCATATGACCCCGATGCCACGAATATCCTTTGCAACCACAAATTCCTTCATGTGAGAGGCGTGGCATGGAGACAACAGCATATTATGCTTTCTAATTAAAGACCCGTTCCAAAAGACGCTCTTCTGGTGTTCGTCCTATGTGACCGCTGCACTGCCTTCCAAAAAGTGCTGGTGGATCCTTTTCTAAGACCATCCGCGTTTCAGCACAAATCTGCAGTACCATCGATGCTCTCCGTAATCCGACTTTCCGGAACACACTTTGTCGCAGCAGAACCAATCCAATTACTGATCTATCGCTTTACTGGATTCGGTCATCGAAAGATTCTCAAGTTGAACGAATATTCAGCCCTGTGAATTCAATTACCACATTTACCATCCTCCTCCATGAATTCCTGTAATTAAATCCATTGCTACTTGCACATCCTCAGTGAATTTAATCACAGCAACACGTTTCTAGTGAATTTAATCACAAGTTCTCAACATATTGCACCGACCTAAACTTCAAGGGTAGATTTCTCCTCCTCCCGGTGCAATGCACCAACCAGGAAAATGCCTGCTTCTTTATCAATTGCTTGAGGATAGACTTGTTAGAATTCCAAAATGGCCACAACAATGGCCTACTTTTGCACCTACTACAATTTTTAGGCGCACAAATCTCATTAAAGAACAAACCCAGAACCCTTGATCTTCTTATTAAGTTTTTCACATGCAAGCAAGAACAAAATAAAAGTTACACTGTTGTTCGAAGTTTGCTTCTTGAAATTTGTGCATTTGAAGTTCTGGTGCGCTGTTGAACCAGGATTGCAAGGCGTTTGTCCTTAACTGAGATCTCCCTCTGCCAATGACAATTTTGCAACTGTATACAAAGACTCTCCATGCTTCTGGAATCCAAGGAAATCACCATTATGTCTTGTCGAACGCTCGCTCATCCACCGCTCCAACCACAGGACAAATACAACTAATCACACTCATAACAGAATCCTGTCTGCACACTGTTTGGTAGAACCACCCCAACCAATGCCGATTTAAACAAAAAACTCTTCTCAGCTCAACAAAATCACTATTTGCAATCAATCTAGCAACACTTGTTCAATATGTAGCAATACTGCATAACAAACCAAACAGACCCATTACTTGAATAAAGTTACAAACGCACAGCTCCCAGGATCAGAACTCACTTTGTGTGAACTCATATCTGATCAGACCGCTGCCAATTCATTTCTGAATCACACATCCATTTCTAATGCTGAAGACATTGACACAACAAACCCCAAATTTTACCCAAATAATGTTACCGTTTGAGTCTGATAGTCTGATTGGCGATCTGAACAAAAGAAAAATTAGAGTATTCATGATGGTCCAGACCCGCATCGCACTCAGTAGTCTTAGATTCCAGTCAATCCACTGTACTTCACCAAATCGTATTCTCTGTTTTATGCCTTTGTCAAGAAGAAGCCCTTACTCCAACAACAAAGACGTGAACCTGGATCATTATATAACAATATACATAGTGCCAGTCTAGACCAAAATATGCGGACTTGCAACACAAAAGTTCGACTGTGTTTGCTATGTTTAAAGCAATCAAATGTATATCCAGTTGGATCCATGAAACTGTTCATTCCTTTCCTCGCTAACTCGCTCCAACGACCTAGACCATGGTTTTCTATACTATGAGTCGCGAGGAGTACGTCTGCTGGCAACCTGAAAGTTTGGAACCCTATGACCTAGGCAATGCATAGTAGAAACAATTGAAACACGAAACTGGCATGACTATCCTGATAACACCTTCTAGCACAAAAACACAACCATAAATCCAATTCAAAACATAATATGAAAAACAATAACGAACGAATAAATATTAGGTCCTGAAGATGGTCCCAGCAAGGGCCGAAACGTTGGTGAAGATTTAAAAGACTCAACGCAAGGTTTCTTTGACTGTAATGCCGAAAAATGTCTGCAAACAACAACACCAGTTTTTGCCACCAACATTACACTTGAAAGACAATACTGTGTTTTCCCTGATGCCATCTAGTTCAAACACAATTCTCCATGTTGCTTCCTTCCTCTGACGTTGGACCACCCTTTGGTTCAATGATAGTCTCCATTTGCCGGCATCTATCGAAGGTTGGCCATCTGTACCGATTGATCCGCTTTTCCTTTTGCACTCGTGTATTAAGTAATATTGCATGACCCAGGAGAGCGAAAAAAACACAATTTGAAAAGATCTTCCACAGGACCAGGATTCGAACCAAGGCTCTCTCGACAGGATTTCGTTGAACAGCCCCTCGAAGCAATTCTCAGTGAACTCAAAACCTCTGCTTATCCAACACATTTCTTTCTCCTTCCGCATGCAAGCGAATTCAATCACAACTCCTTGCGACTCCTACTCAGGCAGTCAGTCAGTGGATTTAATCACAGTTGGTCCCACGAGTTCTCTCAGTGACCCAATTAGTAAATTTCACCACATTGTTAGTGAATTTAATCACATGCTTTTGCCTATCCGTGGTTTTCAAGCAAATCCAATCACAATATCCTCCAGCTCTTAGTGAATTCATTCACAGTTTCATCAAGGCATGTTATCATTGGCATACTCACGTCCTTCTCATTATCTTTTTTAGTGAATTTAATCACGTATCTTCACGTGGTTTCCAAGTGAATCAAATCACAAATACCTTCCATTTGTCTTCAGTGAATCCAATAACGCTATCCTTCATGCACTTCCTGTGAATCTATTCAGAAACTTACTTAATTTAAATATTTAAATTCATGACAAGGAGTAGATCCGAAACGTGAGGGAAATCTTTTAGAAATATCACTATTTCTTGGTGAGGTCTGTTCCGTTGATGCAATCAACCTTCCCATGAGGCTAGCAGCTTTGAACAAACGGCATGAACAACCACTGGGTGCTTGACCTAAATTATGGAGTTTCAGGGGTATCTGTTGAATGTAGTTTAAATTTAAAATACTGCCATGTAAAGATTGTCTTAAAGTCTTGACATTTTTTTTATGTATTGTCAACAGAATGTGTGGATTATAAGTTAGAATGCAGCATCCGAACCGTACAGAAAGCATCAAACCAAACGGCAGATATCGACCATTTAAATTACGTCCCATTAGTGAAAATTATGCATACTATTGATTGTAAAGGGAACTGCGATGCATAAGTAACTCATCCTACAGACACATTCCACGCACTTCTACACCTCGGTTTTTGAACTTCATTGAACGATATTTCCGCGCTCTTGCTGTCGATTTTGATTCTTTTTGCACCAAAATGAAGATAATTACTAATATTCTTCGAATAGTACCTGAAACTTTGAAAACTGCTCCTAGAAAGTAGCAAATTTCTTGCCGTTCGGTCAGAATTCGTCATTTTTTTTTTTTTTGCGATGGTGTCCCGTTACGCTGTATTTCTTGATTTCTTTCGAAGTACAAGGTCCAATTTCCAATTAGTAAGCAAAACATGAATCTTCTATTCAAATCTGATCGTTTAATATGCTGATTAGCATGTATTTAACAACATACCAATTTTTGGAAGCAAAAGTTTGATTATCGCGCAAAACGTAACGCGTGGAATATGTCTACATCATTTTGCATAAAAATGCAACTGACTACCTGCGAGTACATATACAGAAAATCGTTGCGTAGATTTCGGTGCCTCTGAAGCACTGGTGCTGGAAACTTGAAGAAGGCATGACATTTTTTTTTAATAAAGAGCAGCACTCCCAATGTCTCAACAATACCCGCAGTGAATTTAATCACAACATTTCAAAGTATATTTCCTCCATTATTAGTGAATTTAATCACGATGTCTTCAAAGTCACTGGTAAAATTATGTGCATTCACAAAATTAGACGTCGTCTGATTCCATCTTTCTATTACTTAAGATGCGAGACCACGCGCAAACATTTCATTCTCCATAATCTCAACAATTTCTAAATGCAGATTGATCAAAAAACATCGCACGGCACTCCCTATGCAATTAAAATACTCGTATTCTCCACCCATTGATTGCTGCAGATTCAATAATATAAAAGTACCTACATACCTCTCAGTACAAAACTGTACACATACTTCATCGCGCCAGTGCATCTGGAACAACATCGACGCTACAATCAATTCACTGTGCTCTTCCACTGAACATCACCGCGCCTTGCAGTAATTAAAAGTTCCATACCTTCATCCAGCAGCAACAGACACACAGTGGCACGATCTGTGCTAGCTTGCTCATCTGCGGTTGGTCACTAGCACACTCACTGTAAAAAACACTACTCTCGCATGCCGCGCGCATGGAACAATGGCTCGAGGTCATCATTTTTTTTCATGCACAAAGAACCCACGCTACAAGCGGCGTCACCTCGTTGCTTTCTTTTTTTTCCATCACTTATTTGAATACTCTGCTAGAAAATCAGAACTATTCACATTTTTACTCTTCTTTCTTCACTTTCCACGATTGAATTTTTATTATTATTTTTTTCTTCCAGGATCTATTTGCATTTTCCATCGTTTTCCATTAAAAATTAATATCATTTTTCTTCTCTAATGAACGATAATCACATGGTTTTTATTTTGTTCACTCCAATGAAATTAAAATTTCCCATTAACTTTGCGATAAAGCAACACATGATTTTAGCGTTATTCAATTCAATTAAACACGAACCAAAATCGATTCATACGCGGCAAAACGCGATTTTTTTTTCATCCTCGTCGCCACTTGTGGTAACCGCGTCTTGTAAGCGCGAGTGTGTATAAAAGACTGACTATTCTGCTGTTGTGCTGCGCAGAGTGGGAAGGCTACTGTGACTTCCACGCAGGTGCATGTATGCGATCGAATGCTTTGTATAAAGGTGAACGAGTAAGACACTCGTCACCACACAAACCAACAAAAATAACTTACTAACTAAGCTCACCGTGAGTAAAATGAGTAACTCACGCGTGAGTAATGACGTCATACTCTCGCGTGAGTATTACTCACTTGTGAATAATACTCACGCGAGAGTATGACGTCATTATTCACGCGTGAGTATACTCATACGCGAGTAACTCACAGCGTGAGCATTACTCACAAATGAGTAAGGTGAGTGAGTATTTTTTACTCGTGAGCATGAGTTTCGCAACACTGATAATGGATGCCATGTCACTAGTAAATAAATTGTATGAAAATAGACTCAAACACGATCCTTGTGGAAGGCCAAATTAACCCTAAAAGGGATACCTGGGGTCCATTGGACCCCAGGCGCCTTTTAGAGCTCGTCTTTGATGGAACACACTCAGCGAGGTGACGAAACTGAGGCCATGAAGGTATCCCTTTTAGGGTTAACTATATCGTATTCTTGTACTGACTTTTCGAACCCGTCAAGCAGAATACCCTCTTCGAATGAGTGTAATCAGTTATTGTACCATTTCATTCCGCCCTCTTTTGCTTATCCTTTGACAAATACACTGAGGAAGATTACAAGTGGTAGTCGAAATACGCCTATCTGTCAAAGGATAAGCAAAAGAGGGCAGAATTAATTGGTAAAATAACTGATTATATAATTGTTTTTAAAGAATTATTATGAAAAAAATGCATAATTTTAAATGAGAATGAATTATACAAAAGCATTTAAATTACGTTTGGAATTTTAAAATTATTCATTTTACTGTGAACAACAAATCAATTAAGATAGAATCATAAGCTCCATTTTATTTACACGGCGAGTCACATCGTTCGAGTCGAGATTTCTCACCTCGATATACGACTTCGATTTTTGTCACGTCACTCCGATCGCAGAATGAGCACGAAGGTGTTGTACTGACTGCTAGTCTTGGACGCTTCATACTTCAATATTAACAACATTTGTTTTTCCTTCACCAACCAGGGACGACTACATATGCTGCGATCGTGATCTACGGTACCATTACATCTACAACAAACACATGCTGATGAAACATGGTATCAAAACGAACGTACGGGTGAAGCCAACCCCGGGACTTCTGATGGGTCAGATGAGAGCACAAAGGGTACGTAATGGTCCAGAATCAAATGTTCCCGCAGAACTCCAAGTTAACGTTAACTGTCTTTTCAATGTATCTTCCACAGAAACGCATCGAAACGTGTCCCAAGTGCGATCAAATCTTCGCCACCCGGACGCTGAAGAAGCAACACATGGAAATCTGTACTTTTACCGGAGACGAAGGCCAACACGGTGGCAATGGCGGTACGGAAGCCGAGGAAGCCATGGCAGTCGAAGTTTTGGAGGAAATGGCCGATCGTTTTCAGTAAGACTTTTGATTGAAGATGAATGAATAAAAATGGTTGTTAAGTTACGCGTTGTTGTGATCCAAACGTTTTTGTTACGCCAAATGTCCTTTACGTATCAGATCTCCGAAAGATATTTGGTCGAATTGATTGGAAGGAATGGCGCATTGTGAAAAGAATGAGGAGTCTTTTTTGCCCTGTCGACCAACAAGACCCATAACTTACCCTCACTTACAATATTAAATAGGTATCAATAACCATGCGGCTTCTAACCCTTCTTCAAAACTTTCTACAGAATCCATTGAATCCATCCAATAAACCATCGAACCTTCCCAGCATTCTTCACATCAAATCTGCCTAGACAAGCTTTCATTACCACATACTTCCTAAAACAAGTCCTACATATGTAACTAACATTAATCCTAATCCTACGTATGACATCCTTTCCTTACACACATTCCCCACATTACACAATCTCCAACCTTTGCATGGTCTCGCCGTCCTCGTCCGGGTCGTAGTTGTCGATGTACTCGATCTCGTACGTGGTTTCGACTCCCGCCGTCGTTGTCGTTGGCGGTACCGGTGGCTGCACGGACACCACGGAACCAGCTCCTTCCGCCGTGTCGGAAGTTTCCCCAATGCTAGTTGTAGTGGCTGCCGTGTTCGGTCCCCGACACGATAGCATGTGCTGTTTCTTCAGGTTCCGGGTGGCGAATTCCTGTTCGCAGCGAGGACAACGTTCCGCTTGTTTCTGAGGAGGGATGATTGGAAACAATGGTTAGAAGTTTAATGACAAGTTTATTAGTTTGGATGGGAACGGATAATTACCCTAAGAGCGCGAACCTGTCCCAGCAGGAGACCTCCGGTGGGTTTCACACGAACGTTGGTTTTCATGCCGTGTGCCAAGAACATGTGCTTGTTGTAGTAGAAGTGGTACTTGAAGTCCCGGTTGCAGCAAACGTAGCTGTCTCTGTGGATGTAGTAAATGGTAGGGATTAGACTTGGGATTACACAGCACATTACTCAAAAATCAGATGAAAAGTTTAGTATTAACGATTGTTGGTCATCTCCTGGACTGCCCCCACTCGCATAACAGTCCCATCTTTGCTGGGATTCCTATTCATATGGGACAGTTATGCGAGTGGGGGCAGTAAACATGTAATATTTTTTATTGCGCGTAGGTAGGGGTAGGCGGGGCATAATGAGCAGCTTAAGCATTTTACCACCAAATCCAGTAAATTAAGTGCAATCAATGTGTAATGTTAACGTTCAATACTCATTTGAACCTTAACTGACAAAAGCTAATCGTTGAAATTCCGAATAAAGTTATAAATGTTGTAAAATTTTATGTTTTTTAAAACGTATAAAATCGCGAGTTGCTTTTTGGGGGTGGGGCATAATGAGCACCCTAGGTGGGGCAGGATGATCAATCTCAGTTTTGTACACAATCAAATGCTATTTGACTATTCTTGTCAATGATAAAGCATACCGGCAACAATCAATGAGAATTTGGAGGGATTACGGGGTTTAATTTGTAGGGAACTGTGGGGTTCCAAAGAGTCTACTATTGAGGAATTTTTAAACGGTGATAATATACAGATACTGACATTTTCAAGCTAATAAATTGAAAGTTAATGGCAAAACCTTACCATATGCATCAAAACAAAGAAAACCAAAATAAAAATTCGTTGGTTGAAGATGTTTACCATTTTCATCATTTTTTCACCAGTTGCTCATTTTGCCCCACCCTACTACCAACTCTTTGAAGCATATTTTTTCAACAAAATAATTTAACAATTAGTTGAAAATTGTTACGAATGCATTTCATTGGCCCAGGGAATATCAAGAAACTTGATTGATACCCACAAAATTGTTATTTCGATTCCCAAAACCTTATTTTAGGTCACCTGATTCTTATAATATTTTCCCGGTGCATCACCACTTTACGCATTTTGATTAATTTTTCAAGGTAAACGGCTTTTTTGACTAATGTTTCGTCATCAATTCATTGGATTTTAGTTAATAAAGCTACAATCAAGCAATTTGTTTTGTAAATTTGAAGATTTACAGTGAAAATACAAGGTGCTCATTATGCCCCACTTGCTCATTATGCCCCGCCTACCCCTAATTGTCCTAGAAAACAAATAATTATTCCTTATGTATTCTTTCAATTTTTTTCCTTAACTTTAGGTTGTTAATCAGGCTAAGTGAAAATTACAATGTTGAAATGTTCTGACATTCATGTACGCAACGGAAACAAGTGTTTGATAAGAAAATTGAGATTTTCAATCGCGAAAAAAAAATCCACGTGCTTCGCTAAACGGGCGCTTCCATTCCTCCATGCTACAGAGCCGCTTGACCATCTGTGTTGCTGAAAGCGTATAACTGAACTCGAACCCACTATCGCACATGATTTGCTTCTTTTCACAATCTAAATCTCTAGCTAATGGATGCTTAACTACCTGTTTGGCTTCAAAGTAACTTTAATCCAACGCCGAGCGTATGGTAGAGCATCTTCGTCGGTCCCGGGGCGATGTTCCTCTAGTTTGCACGAACGTGAAGGGATCGCATATCTTCTTC
Source organism: Aedes albopictus (assembly GCF_035046485.1). Taxonomy (NCBI): domain Eukaryota; kingdom Metazoa; phylum Arthropoda; class Insecta; order Diptera; family Culicidae; genus Aedes; species Aedes albopictus. The sequence continues at coordinate 406,790,969 of NC_085137.1, forward strand.
AACCGCGTGCAGCCGTTCGCGGAAATCTGCCGCATTTTACGTTTCACAATATTCGCATCTTTGCTTACTTGGTACAACTCGTGAGTCATGCATCTGCGTCACACTCCATTTTCTTGTTTCCCACCGAGAATTGTCCGCAACATTTTGCGCTCTAAAACTCCGAAAGCTTTTCGGTCTACCTCCTTTAACGTCCACGCTTCGTGGCCGTAGAGGGCAACCTGGAGAATCAGCATCTTACATAGAACGAATCCCGTTTGCGTTTGTAAGATCTAAGCTGGTTACACAATCCATAAAAGGCCCTATTCGCAGCTACTATACGCCTTTTCATTTCACGGTAAACGTCATTTTCAAATGTCACAAGTGTTCCAAGTTAAACGAATTCTTCAACTTCAAACACATCCCCATCAATCACTACCTCAGCACTAACACCGCTAGGCCTGCCTCTGTCTCTACCCGCTATCATGTACTTTGTCTTGGTAGAATCAATCGTCATGCCTATCCTCTCTGTGCTCTCTTCAGAGGAGCATAAGCTTCCTCCACTCCCCTACGATGGATGCCGATGTAATCAATATCGTCCGCAAAGCCGAGGAGCATGTGCGACCGTGTGATGATAGTGCCATTCCACTGTACGCCAGACCTTCTCATCGCTCCTTCGAGTGCAACGTTGAACAGTAAATTCGAAAGAGCATCACCCTGCTTCAATCCATCCAAGGTCACAAAAGAGGCAGACATTTCCTCTGCGATCCTAATACTCGATTTATATCTATCCAGCGTTGCGCGGATCAGCCTAATTAGTTTCGCCGGAAAACCATGTTCTGACATTATCTGCCAAAGCTCATTTCTTTTCACTGTATCGTACGCTGTTTTGAAATCAATGAACAGGTGGTAGGTCTGCAATTTATATTCCCGAAATTTATCTGGGATCATCCGCAGGATAAGCATTTGATCCGTCGTTGATCGGCCCCCGCGAAAACCAACCTGGCATAAACCGATGAAAGCGTAGCACTGTAGGAGGTGTGTTGGACAGGATCCATGGTGTGAACGTTCAGAGGTAATCATACCACCGACGAACCGACGTGACAGCTAGAACAAATAAATTCAAATTTATTGTCCGCGACGCCATGATGAAAAATAGCCGAACACTATCGCCACCTCTATAACGGCCCGCGATGATTGCATAGCTCGACACCAAACCCCCGTGTGTTCATATAGGAAACGGTTCGCGTCTGCGCTGATTTGACAGAAGCGATCGCTCGCTTCGTTGGTCGACCGTTAAATTTGGGGGGGGACAGTTTTGAATCGCCACTGTCACGTCGGTTCGCCGGTGATCATACCATCTACCAGAGCTGCGGCAACACCGTGAGCTGGGAAAAGCTTTTATCATGATGGGTGATATGCAGAGGCGCGTGATCGGTTGGTGGCCGATCGACGATAGAATGTGCAGGTTGAGAATCAAGAGCCGATTTTTCAACTTCAGCATAATAAACGTGCACAGCCCACACTCCGGAAGTACTGATGATGACAAGGACGCACTTTACGCGCAGCTCGAACGCGAGTACGATCGCTGCCCAATCCACGACGTCAAGATCATCATAGGAGATTTGAACGCTCAGGTAGGCCAGGAGGAGGAATTCAGACCGACGATTGGTAAGTTCAGCGCCCACCAGCAGACGAACAAAAACGGCCTACGACTCATTGACTTCGCCGCCTCCAAAAATATGGCCATACATAGCACCTTTTTCCAACACTACCTCCCTGGAGATCACCACAGCAGACGGAAGCTCAAATCGACCACGTTCTGGTTGACGGACGGCACTTCTCCGACATTATCGACGTCAGCACCTATCGTGGCGCCAACATCGACTCCGACCACTATCTGGTGATGGTCAAACTGCGCCCAAAACTCTCCGTCATCAACAATGTACGGTACCGGCGACCGCCACGGTACAACCTAGAGCGGCTGAAACAACCGGATGTCGCCTCAGCATACGCGCAGAATCTCGAAGCCGCGTTGCCAGACGAGGGCGAGCTCGATGAGGCCCCTCTAGAGGACTGCTGGAGTACAGTGAAAGCCATCAACGACGCAGTCGAGAGCATCATCGGGTACGTGGAACGGAATCGACGGAACGAATGGTTCGACGAAGAGTGCAAAACGGTTTTGGAGAAGAACGCAGCGAGGGCGGTAATGCTGCAGCAAGGGACTCGACAGAACGTGGAAAGTTACAAACAGAAGCGGAAACAGCATACCCGTCGATCAGCACCTGAACGGCGTGGATAACGTAGGCACGGGAGCCCACGGCAACGGGGGAAACGACGACGCCGGTGCAGCGGAGGACGGAAATGAATCAACTCCCACGTTGAGGGAAGTTAAGGATTCCATTCACCAGCTCAAAACCAACAAAGCAGCTGGTAAGGATGGTATCGCAGCTGAACTATCAAGATGGGCCCAGAAAAGTTGGCCACCTGCTGATAGTCAGGATCTGGGAAAGCGAAAAGCTACCGGAGGAGTGGAAGGAAGGGGTAATCTGCCCCATTCACAAGAGAGGCGACCATTTGGAATGTGAGAATTTCAGGGCGATCACTATTTTGAATGCTGCCTAAAAAGTGCTATCCCAGATCATCTTCCGTCGTCTGTCACCTAAAACTAATGAGTTCGTGGGAAGTTATCAAGCCGGCTTTATCGACGGTTGGTCGACAACGGACCAGATCTTTACCGTACGGCAAATCCTCCAGAAATGCCGTGAATACCAGGTCCCAACGCATCACCTGTTCATCGACTTCAAAGCGGCATACGACAGTATCGACCGCGCAGAGCTATGGAGAATCATGGACGAAAACGGCTTTCCTGGGAAGCTGACTAGACTGATTAAAGCAACGATGGACGGTGTGCAAAACTGCGTAAGGGTTTCGGGTGAACTATCCAGCTCATTCTAATCTCGCCGGGGACTGCGACAAGGTGACGGACTCTCATGTCTACTCTTCAACATCGCTCTGGAAGGTGTGATGCGACGAGCCGGGCTCAACAGCCGGGGAACGATTTTCACAAAATCCGGTCAATTTGTGTGCTTTGCGGACGACATGGACATTATAGCTACCTAGAACATTTGGAACGGTGGCAGAACTGTACACCCGCCTGAAACGTGAAGCAGCAAAGGTCGGACTGGTGGTGAATGCCTCAAAAACAAAGTACATGCTGGTAGGCGGAACCGAACACGACCGGATCCGTCTGGGTAGTAATGTTACGATAGACGGGGATACTTTCGAGGTGGTGGAGGAATTTGTCTACCTCGGATCCTTACTGACGGCTGACAACAACGTGAGCCGTGAAATTCGGAGGCGCATCATCAGCGGAAGTTGGGCCTACTACGGGCTCCAGAAGAAACTGCGGTCGAAAAAGATTCACCCACGCACCAAATGCACCATGTCCTCCTCCTCTTCTTGGCGTAACGTCCTCACTGGGACAAAGCCTGCTTCTCAGCTCAGCGAAGATACTCTATGCCCAAGGAAGTCAAGGAAATTTCCTTTACGAAAAGATCCTGGACCAGCCGGGAATCGAACCCGTCACCCTCAGCATGGTCATGCTGAATACCCGTGCGTTTACCGCCTCGGCTATATGGGCCCTCACCATGCACCATGCACCATGTACAAAACGCTAATAAGACCGGTGGTCTTCTACGGACACGAGACATGGACTATGCTCGAGGAGGACGTGCAAGCACTCGGAGTTTTCGAGCAATGCTTGCTAAAGACGATCTTCGGTGGTGTGGAGGAGAACGGTGAGTGGCGGAGAAGGATGAACCACGAGCTCGCTGCACTTTACGGCGAACCCAGCATCCAGAAGGTGGCCAAAGCCGGAAGGATACGGTGGGCAGGGCATGTTGCAAGAATGCCGGACAACAAGCCTGCAAAGCTGGTGTTTGCAACTGATCCGGTTGGCACAAGAAGACGTGGAGTGCAGAGAGCACGATGAGCGGACCAGGTAGAGCGTGACCAGGCGAGCAATGGGCGCGAGCGAGGATGGAGAGCAGCAGCCACAAACCGAGTATTGTGGAGTATACTATTGTTGATTATGTCTTGTCTTAATGATGTTGAACAAATAAATGTATGTATGTGTGTAAGCCGACGAAAGACTCTTCAAAATGGGCTCAGTCTGTTGAACGTACGAACAAAATTCGGCTGTAATAAAAAATAGCGGTTGTGGAGAGGTCAACTCCTTCGCAAGAAAATGGGTTAGAGACATGAGGAGGCAGCTGCACACGTATAGTGCCAGCGTAGGGAACCCAATTTCTTCACCGGCTAGCCTTTCGGGAGAGGTCATTGACGGAACATGGTCATGATGAGGGCCATGAATAAAAATAGAGATAGACTCTCTACGATGGAGGTGCCTGCGCAGCAGCTTGACTTCATCATTGACTTTGCGTCCGCGAAGTCTAACAATAGCAAGGACCTCAAGCAGGCCTTCGTTAGACTTCATAAGTTAATGATAGTGGCCAGGCAAGACCACGAGAAACTCGTGAGCCTGACCACTGCGGTAGCGGCAGAACCCGTGAAGCCAAAGGTTCCAAAGTCTACCCGTCTACCCAAAGCCTTCTCTTCGCGGGTAGTTCAAAGAGTGTGGCGCAGAAGCGTTTGAGGCAGCCGTCAGGTGAGGAGCTACCAGGCGGCGCCCTCAAGACTAGGTGGCTGTTAACCCCGAAGGTCGATAGTAAAGCTAGCAAGGCGGACCCCGGCGTCCCGAAAAAAACGAGAAGGGTGGGCCCGGTCCAGATCGAAAGGGACAGGGGGCTGTGACCACTGATTGGTCCTCAGCAACCACAAGTTAGGGCGGGAAGGACGCCCTCTGGACCAAAGCAGAGCGGAAGAAGCCGCAGGAGATGCAAGAGCGTAGGGACACCAGGCCATAGAAAGGTAAGAAGGCAGATGCCAAGCATGAGAAGGATGACGCGCTCGTTACCAAGACGAAAGAGTCCAACTACTCGGAAGTCTTGATGGCGAAGAGGACCGATGCCAAGCTCATGGATCTTGAAGCCGACGAACGCAGTATTAGACGTACTCGTACAAACGAGATGATCTTCAAGCTCAAGCAGGACAAGGAGCGCAAGTGCGCCGCCTACAAAAGTCTGGCGGAAGAGGTCTTTTGCGAAGGGGTCGAGGTGAGGGCTCTTACAGGGCGGAGCCGACTCTGAAGGTGGAGAACCAAGACGAGATCACCGAAGCAGACGAGATCGTCATGGCACTGCGGCAACAGTGCGAGGTGCAGGTGGTCACCGCAGCCGTTCAGCTACGGAAGGGCCCGACAGGGACACATGTAGCCTTGGTACAGATACCTGTGGCGGACGCTAGAAGTCCTGGTAGGCGTGGTCATCGTCGACTTTGCCGGCGATATTAAGCTGGAGGTCTACGAATCGATCGAAGAACTAAGTGGAATATACTACAGCCCACTCACTCGCAGTTGTGGAGGAATGGATGCGAAAAAAAAATACGCAAACTTACGCAACGGAAGCTATGTGTTCAAGGCTTCTAGGATGGACACAGAGGTTCAAAATTGTCCGCGGACGATTCTCAAGCATCTTGTTCATGTGTGGGGGCAACTTACTTGTAGGTGATGCACAGATGCTGCTCGAACTCTTCTTGTGTCACATGGGCGGCCAGACACACGCCGCACTGCAGCGGTTTGGGATTTTCGTGGTGAACCTTATGATCGTCCAGTTTATCTTTGGAGTTGTACGACTGCAGGCAAATATCACAGACAAAGTATGTTTGGATCTGGAATGGGAATTTAAGATAATTTAACACTTTGTTTTAGATGGTATAGCAACTTACATTGTGTGTTTTCTCCATGTGCATGCGGAGTTTGTCCTTTCGACCGTAGGATATCTCGCAGTGGTCGCACTTGAACCGCACGTCCTGGTGAACCGATTTAACGTGCCTGTTCAGATGGGTGTAGGACTTAAAGCCGTACCCGCAGACGCTGCACGTGTGCGTCCGCTGATTCGTGTGCGTCTTAACATGCTGATTCAGAGTGGATTTCGTTTTGAAGCTCAGCCCACAGTCGGGGCACTTGACTTCGAATGCATTCAGGTGCGCCTGTTTAACATGCAGGAGCATCTCCGGCCGCGTGTAGTACTCCATGGGACAGTACTCGCATTTGAACTGCCGCACGCTTTCGTGTCGCTTCCGGTGCGTTTCCAGAGCGAACTTTTGCTCAAACGACAGACCGCAAGTGTCGCACATGAAATCCCTGTGCTCCAAGCGTTTGTGCTTGTCCAGTTCCTTTTTCGATTCGAAGTGCAGGTCGCATCGTTTACACCGTTGCAGGTTTGGATACATCTCACGTCTAAAATACAAATCGCGTTATACGCATTAGGACAATATACTTTTCCATCACTTACCTGTAATGCTTATCCATGTGCAGGTCGTACGTGTGCGGATAATACGTTTTAAACTTGCACTTATCACAGTGCATCAGTTCGCTTCTCCTTTCCGACTTGGGCGGTGACCGTTTGCCGTGTTTGTTGCGCGGCTTGCTAGGTCTCACTAGCGATTCATCCAGCTGAAAATCTCCCTCCGAATCGTCATCATCCAGATCCTGAATGTGTTCGTCCGTGTTCTCCAGCATCTCGGACAAATCCTGGTCGGCGAAGTGCTCCGAAGCGTTTGATAACCGCTCCTCGATCATGTCATTCTCGTCCAACACGAGATGCTCTTCCTCTCCAGTGATTTCGCCGCCTTGGGATGCTTTCAACGCTTCCAACTTCAGCCGTTTCAACGGCTGATCATCCTCATCCGACTCATCGGTAGCCTTCTTCGGCCGCCCCGGTTTCCGTTTAGGTTTATCCTCTTTTTTAATCGCCTTGGGACGTCCCCGCCGACGCTTGACCGCACTTTCTAGGTATTCCACGATCATTCCGGTGTCGTCCACTTCCACCTTGATCAGCGCACTTTCCATAACTTCTCTGATAGAGCTATCCACTCCGTCGCGGCCCTCATTCTTCACGTCCGGCATGGAATCGATATCATACTGCGGAAATTCCTCCAGCAGCTCGTTGAGTCCCACTTCCACATCGCCCTCCAGAACGTTCAGCTCCTTCAACAGCGCCAAAACGTAATCCTTCTCTTTGAACAGTTCCTCCAGCGCCGAAGTGTCTGCCCTCTTAACCAGAGCCAATCCGAACATAAATTTCAGCAGATAATTTAACCGCTTCCGGTACGCTAGGAACTGATTTAACTGCTCCAAACACCGGTCACAAATGGCACTTGGGATGAGATGCTTCAAATCCTAGAATCAAACAAGCATTAGCAAATCATTGTAACATCACATTCCCCAAAGCAACACTCACCGCCGGAACAGGGAAGGTAAAATCGTCTAGCACGTCGTCCAGTTTGGTGTCGGGTTCGATTGAGCTATGCTCGTTCAGTTCGGTCATCGGTTTGGCGGCCGTCTTCGGCTGCAAACAGGTCCGACAGACGTGCGGAAAGCGCTCCAGCTTGAAGATCGTCATCGCGACAGTTTCGCACTTTGCTCTTCGGCCGGTGTCTGTGAATATCGTTGCTGCCGTTCAATTGTACCGTATGCTAGTATTTTACTGCCGGAAATTCACTGAAAAACGATTGATTTTGCGAATAATAAAGCCACCACTTTGCGAAAAGCGTTTTTTTTTCTTGTTGTTGGATTGTATATAAACAAGCTGATGATGCCGCCGTCAAAACAAGGCGCTGTCGTCAAGGATTCATCAGGGGTGTATCAAATTTTGCGGATGGTAGGATTGTCGGAGTTATATTTCCGGAGTAATTCGCGAATAGGGCGAACTAACAAAGCAATAACATTGCGAAAACAACCGAATTTTGCTGATATTATGTCTCTCAAGAAAAATCAGAATATGGCGATTATCTGCCGCTGACTTCTGATATCGGGAGTAATTCGCGAATAGGGCGTAACTAACAAAGCAATAACAATGCGAAAACAACAACTGAATTTTGCTGATCAAATTTTAATTCCTATTTAGAAGTAATACACAATAATTCAACTTAAATAAGGTTAATTGGTACAGTTCTGACATAGTTTCTTGTTTTTCTAAGAACACTGCACGAATTTGATATTTTTTGCACTAAAAATTGCATTTATTCAATTACGCCTGAATTGATACCTGAGAATGCTAATTTCGCCCAATACTATGCGCCTCGAATCAATACAGTCGGAACCCGCTCGTTGAGCCACAACCTCCACCCAACCAACGAATTCGATTCGCTAGTTGGGTGAAGTGACAGCAGCACAAGGGGCGTGTGCATTGTTTTTTTTTTAATCATGTTTAGGTTTCAAGCAAAAAGGAAAATTTTCAATTTGTTTCACATTTAGAGCAAAACTGATACGTTTTGCAAGATACATATATGGCCAATGCGAAAAATAATTATTTTCACCCATTTTTAGTCGGTAAAGTGAAAATATAGATGTTTGTGAAACCACCCGGACCAAAAACAAGCACAAAACGCTTTCGATGATCGACAAAATAAAGATTGCCGATGTTTTGCATTTGTTTCGAAGTAATTGTACATATTCTTATTTGTTTTAAGAAATATGAAATAGTAATTCTTTTCGATTATCAGTAAAGTTTAAGAAACCAAAAACGCATTAGCTCGCCCCTCGGAATTACAGATTGGTTGTCATTTTCAGTTTGACATTGAATTATGACATCCAGGTACTTTTTAGTTGGCTGACAGCTCAACTAACGGGGCCCCAACTAAAAAGCCACCCAACTATTAAGCCCCCAACCAGCGGGTCATGACTGTATCATTTTCAGAATCGCCTTTTACTTTTCGCCTTGTTTATGATTTTGACAGAATTTCGCCATTTGCTTTCGCCGTGTTTACGTTTTGATTTCAGTTTCGCCTTCTACTATCGCCGTGTTTACGTGTTGATTTCAGTTTCGCCTTTCACTTTCGTAAACAAAACACCAAACAAAACAAAGGAGTAGAAGGCGTAATTCTTGTTTTTGTTCGTTTGGAATAGAATGGGATTACGCCTTTCACTCAATCAGTGATTTTCAATAGTTAGAAAAGTGATATCAAGGAAACTTTGTGAGCATTTAGAAGACAAATTTAGCTGCTTTTCACTCCTGCAATTACTCAAATTGTGTACATTTTGTTGGTTACGGCTTTTTCGCTAATTATTACGGATATAAGCGCGACAGTCACTAATCATAACAGCTTCACCAGATTTAAAAGTATATAATTTCATTATATTATGCCTCTCAAGAAAAATCAGAATATGGCGATTATCTGCCTCTGGCTTCTGATATTAGCGCGACAGCCACTAATCATAACAGCGTCGCCAGATTTAAAAGTATATAATTCCATTATATGGGGTTTGACAGCAAGAACACTCATTCCACTGAGCCACTCTTGCCGTTCATCACAAATACATTCAAAAACATCTGTCAATTCGTGATACCCACGTGCTTTTGTTTTTGGCGGGAACACTTTTTCTTTTGTTTTGCCTTGCGACTGTCATGCGGCGGTATGCCTTGCGAGCGTACGACCGCCGCAGGACTCTAATAAAAGATAAGCGCGACAATATGGGGTTTGACAGCAAGATCACTCATTCCACTGAGCCACTTTTTCCGTTCGTCACAAATACATTCAAAAACATCTGTCACTTCGCGAAACCCACGTGCTTTTGTTTTTGGCGGGAACACTTTCTTTTGTTTTGCCTTGCGACTGTCATGCGGCGGTATGCCTTGCGAGCGTACGACCGATCTACCATAACAAATTTTGATTTCGTAATTGGGTTGTTTAGTGAACAAAATATTGCTATTTTCTATAGCCTAATCGAAAGAGCTCATTTTTCTGAGTATAACGTGATTTTATTGGATTCCAACACCTTTGTTTTGATGATTAAATCAACAAAGCAGTTTTAATTTTCGTAGATAAAATGACAGTTCAATCGATAAAGTGACAGTTCGACCCGAACAAAAAAATTTCCCCATACAAACTTTAAATGCATTTTAAAAATCGTTCCCGGACTCCAAAAAATATGAAATTTTTGTTTTCGACTAAATTTTGGGCAGAGAATCCAACTATGAAATAATCTGGATACCCCTAAAGAACCCAATTCTCCAGCTCGGTTAATTCAAATGCAGGAAAATTACAAGATCAAAATTTGGATTACTTTTTGTGTTTTGTTTTATTTTTGTATTTTCACTTAATAGGGAATCGCGCTACTTGGGCGGTGGCTTCTATATTCGTCTGTTTTCTACTATAACTCAGTCGAATTTGAACCAATTGACACAACTTTTGGAATGTGGTGAGATAGGTATAGTATCTACCCGTGTACAACATTTCAAGTCAATTGGTTCAAAATTGACTGAGTTATAGTGGAAAACAGACGAATATATATATTCTATAGAAGCCACCACCCAAGTGGCGCGATACCCTACTCCATTTGCTTCAGTGCTATTTGCTTGATTTTAACAATTATATTAATATAATAACTATTTGTTTCAGCGCTGTTCAGGTAAATAAAGTTGTAATATTGTAATGTATGTCAATTATATATAATAATAATAATATTCATTATTTCAGGCAAAATCAGGTAATTGATCAACTATATAATTAATTATATTTAAATTACATGATACTCGGGATTTTGGGAGGGGTAGCCTAAGGAAGCTAAATGAACTGGTTTCTGGGCAAATGTTCGTGGGGTGGCCAGACTTTGTCACGAGATAACAACCATCGTGTTGTCTTCCGAAGGTTTCCAGCGAATTTAGCTTACCCTGCTACAACAAACCATCAGGTAGATCATTCCCTTCCGGTATGACTCTGCAGCCATAGGTAATCCTTGCGCTGATGGTGGATACACAATCATCATCATCATCAATAGGACAAATCGGTGAAGTACTAGATTTGTAGTAATGAGCTGAATTTCAGTATGGTGAGAAGGTCAATTCTCCGTTTCTGCAATGAAATGATGCAAAAAGCGTGGGTATCAACCGAATGACAGGTTCTGAGAATCGTTTGGTGTTTAAAGCGGTGTTTGCAGATCAGAAGAAATTTATCAGCCTATCTTGATGCATGGGAAATTCCTTGCCTGATTCGCTCAAGAAACCATTTTTTCTTCGATCGCAGTACGCAGTTGCGAAGAAATGACAGTTCAAATGGCAGTCACAGTAGAAAGTTTCTGCCAGGAATTGGTCAAGAAGTTTCTTGAGCGATTCCTGTTGAACTCGAAACTGGACTTAATAAATGACAGAAAGGAAATACTACAGTACTAAAAATGTTATGCAAATCATGTGGGGAAAGAAATCAGGCATTTAAAAGTACAGTAGACGTTCGGTCGGTGCAAACGGTTTAACTCAATGTTTTTCAACTGCAAGTCCGGTAAATGCAACAAATTTGCGATTATTGCACCGCCAAACATCAAATATACTGAACGAAAACTCCAGCCGTACAGAGATTACACAGCTGAATGAATTTAATGCGTTATACTGAATGAAAATTATCCCGTTTTTAAATTCGAATCGACACAATTAATAAACGGTGTTTTGCTTGCTTTGCGTATTTGTTGTGATTGATCTTCATCACACAAACTATCGGAAAGCATTTCACTCTATGTCCCGTATCGTAAATCATTCAATATTGAACATCTGAGACGAGACTCGCGAAGAGGAAAAAAAGCAACGTCAAGTGTAGCTCAACTGAGCTGTCAGTTGTAGCCACGGGGGTGATCACTCTAATAATATTAAGGAAATTTAAATATTTTTATTTGAATTCCATAAATATGATGCTATAAAATTTATGACACTGAACTAAAATTTATTTTCACAATCACAGCAGTCACTGATTTCCAACGCATTTCTTTCATTGGTTGTGTCTGTCAACATAGGAGGTGTAAAATAATTTCAAAATTAAGTTTCATATTCTAATTCCGTCTGATCCCAATATTTTATCTTTCTAGGATTAAAATTTTGGACATTCTTGAAGGAAATATTACTTGAAGAACCAATTGTACATTAGTGTGAATACGAGTAGCATCATGGACGTTCTAGGAATTCTAACCTAGTATTCGCAAGAGCTCCATTACGGAGTGCCTGAAACTCTTCCAGAGAGTCAAAACCAGACCAGCTTGGAAACACCAAGGCTTACATTGTTGCTTACATTATGAAATCCCATAGAATTTTATTTTGGAATTCTAAAAATGTTGGTTAAAATAGAACAGGTTGTGTTGATAGTAAAAAAGAAAGGTGTTGTTTTTTTCGGCCCAATCTATGAGTGAGAATGAGAATACTTCGGTTCAAACAAATAGTTTTGTATATTTTATTGCTTTTTATATTTTATACATGACAAACTTCGGGAAATCCTGATTTGATTTTCTATTATACATTTCCGAAATTGCATAGCGATCCTGATCTGAGACCGTTCATAAACCAAGGAGAGTTTTTGGGGTGGCGATATGATAGGGCTGACCAAGGGGCTGACCTAAGCCCATGAAGGCGAGAGGGGTTCTAAGATGCCCAAACTTTGGCCCATGTAGTTTGAGAACAGCTTTTACTGCTCCTTTGAATTCCACTAAGAATTTGCATCCTTTGACAGATACGTATTTCGACCTCAACTGTAAGGTCGTCTTCAGTGTCTTGTACTTGACTCGAGTCAAGTACAAGACAGTGAAGACGACCTTACAGTTCAGGTCGAAATACGTATCTGTCAAAGGATGCAAATTCTTAGTGGAATTCAAAGGAACCGTACTTAACCCGATTTTCTTTTATTTACAGATATTCCCCTAACAAGCCCAGGTTAATCATCAGCTTTTACTGGTCTTTGAATGTTTATTTGCGCTTCACACAGCTAGTGCAGAGCGATGTTCGTAATAAGTAAATCATGTCTACGCGTGGCATAAAAAGAAGTCCTTTATCGCCCTGAAAAAATCGATCAAAATATCAGTTAAAAAATAACCTAAGCAGTGATTCCATACCACGTTTCATACCTATGCGGATCGCACTCGAAACACTCTTTAAACCGAGGGGGGCGACACATCCAGATAATCCTATTTTTACCAATTATCTTACACATCTTATGCACTGTGCATGATCCGTTTCAATCTTTCTATCTATTTCCATCTGCTTCCATCCATAATCCATCTTCAATCTTTTTTGTAAACCACTCACATCTCTCTACATCTAGTGCGGTCGACGAGGCGATCGACGTAAACAAAGTTAACAATTTTGTTGTCATCGTTGCGGGAATCATTTCAGACGTTCCGATGTTCCGATAAGTGAATTGCAGTTCCACGCCAAATGCAACCTTCCAAAGATGCTGCCGGTAAGTGCATACAATTTATTGTAAGTCTTTCAATCTGTTTAGAATTTGCCGCTTAATCCTTGCAGTTAATCGTACAATAAAAGTTGGTTGGTGGGTGGCGGCAAGCAGCATCCGGAGCACCATCTGTGAAAGAGGAGCAACCCAGTTGCCGTGCCGGTGCCCGTATGACTCGGCCAAGGGCGTGCCGCGCGAGGAAACATCCCGCAAAATCTGCAATCATCGACGACGAAGATAACGCATAACGGGGACAGACGAAGGGTGCTTCCAACACCGACGTCGACGGGATTGCCCAATAGCTCCTCCGGTTATCGGAACGCGAGTTTGGCAGCGACTGCCGTTGGTGCAGCTTATCCGACGGAAGCAACTATCAAGGTGCGAGCATATAACAAGCTGGAGGGGTAACCAAAATGCCCAGTCAAAAAACTCGATGTAAGAAGTCGCGTTCGTGTTGTGTAGGTTTAAATTTAATTAAATTTGTTTCCAGATTTTTCGCCAACGAAGATGTTGGTTTCGGGAACCTGGCGGACCGAGGAATTCTATCGAACCCGAACCGATTAAGCCTCTACCACCAAAGCGCTCTTGGTTTAAAACTTCGTTCGATCAATTGTTGCTCCAGCAGCTGCTCCTTCAGTGCCTTTATTTTTCCCAGAGGCAGGTGATGCGCATCCTAAGAAACCAGCACCAGGCCACCAGCTGCAATTAAACCTCATCAACCTGATTTCACAAAATAAACGCGTCAGCGAGCCACTCGAAGTCGATTATCCATTATGGGCACTATAAAGCTGGTAAAGGTGGAACTTCCTGTATCGATAAAGCCGCCCGGTAGCACAGCACATAGGAAAACGTCTAAAGCTTCGTAACGTTCAGGAGGTTCCGGATTCTAAGGCATTTCTGATGACCAAGCTGGAGCAGAACAGGATTGAATTAAAAACATGCAACCTACATGTTCAAGACGGTTTTCGTGCAAAGCTTTTTGGACACTTTGTCGGGAGGAGTCAATTCAAATAAATAAAACTAAATTGCTTCCCTCAACGTTTTTTTTTTGCATTTTATAGATAAATCTTCTGTGTAATTGAAAATGAAAGCAATGAAATAAAATTTATTGAGAAAAAAAAAACAACGGAATTATTTACGATTGATTCGTTTGCCTTTTCACTTTTACCACCACCACCTCGTGGTAATTACATGAAAAGAGCCTAACACTAGTTTTTCAAACCAATATGCATTTTCGCTTCATTAGAGGAGGTTTTGATATAGCCACACAACTAGCTGAAGCAGAAGTAAGGTAAAAGCTTAGATATATATTTAATACATCTATTATTGGCCTTGGTTTTCATGGATAAATTAAAAACATGTTAATAAAAATTAAACGTATTTGTTCGTGAAAAATCATGACTGTAGTTAGACCCTTTTCACATGCTGTACTGGTCTTGTTTTTGCACATCCACATTCTATCTATTCACATCTCCATCTATCTCAAGCAGCGCTCGGCAGGTTTTGAAAGTAGATGCAGCGAAAAGTAGATAGACAAATCTAACAGTTGCACACTAATCTAAAAAAATAGATGCATCCTCGTCGAAATCTTTTGTACGATTTAGATGTGTCGCCCCCCTCGCTTTAAACCATGCACATAAATTCTAAAAATAAATTAGAAAGTTGATATCCACATAAAATTACTCTACCGAATTTTACATTTTCGTCGTGATTTTCGTTGACAGCCAAATAAACAAAATGAAAAAAAAAACAAAGTTTGCTGAGACCAAAATTTCAGTTCAGATACATTTTTATGGCATCATCAGAAAGCTATAAAAAATAAATATATTTAAGTGTATGAATACGCATATTTAATATTATTATTGGAGTAATCACCCCCGTGGTTGTAGCCCGTTTGATTATGTTACCTAAAACGAGGAAAGTATTGCTATCCGAGATAAATTCTGAAGCCAAAATTCACTCCGAGCAGCATTTTCTTCTCCTGTACTGTCAAAAATAAATTGAAAACAAAATATTCCAATGATTACTTGCTTGGCGATTGTTGGCGATGCAAAATTTCACCTCAACATGATTTTGTGCGTGAATGGGATTCAGTCATACTGCATATGAGGTGATGCGGTCACGTACGTGTTTGAAAGCCCAAAACATAATGTCAACACAGATAGAAAGAAGAAAAAAATAACAAATTGGAGAAAAAGAAGACCGTCTTCGCGAGTCTCGTCCCAGTTGAAAATGTGATGGAAACTAAATTAAAACATTTTGCGCACAGACGCGTTGCATCGCGTTCACTGTGGCTATCAAGTCGCGTTGGAAATCGCGTCAAAATCGCGCCGCACCGCGTCGCCTGACGCGTCCGCTCTGGCCGTACCCAGAGAAAATAGGTAGAGAAGCGAAGAGTGAACAGCCGCCAGAACGGCAACACTTTTTCTGTTTTGATTTCATCGCTCGGATGCTGGCAACTGCAGCAAAGCAGATTAATCCACCCATCGAAGGTAGTGCCTATCTCGCATACCGCATTTGAAAACTATTTATACTGTTGTTTTATTAACTAGGCATTATCAAACTGATGCTCCAAAATGGAACAATTTTCATTAATTCAAGGAATCAATGTTATTTATACTGTTATCCATGATATTTAAAAACTTTGGTAAAAATATGTTTCAAATGATTGCAATACTTATCTTCACTTATGCGGTAATCGTCAAGGTTTGTTGATTTTGCTCGATAGGATACCAGTTTGACGGTTCGATAAGGTATTTTTGGCTTCACACTCTTCGCTTCTCTACCTATTTTCTCTGGCCGTACCCTTAAGGGGGAAAATCGTAAATACACACTATTTTTATTTCGCTGGAAACCAGCAAAATTTTGCTGGTTTTTGACATGCTGTAAAATCAGTAATCCATCCAGTAAAATACTTCTTGCTGGTTTTTCAGTAATGCATTTTGACAGCTTGTTATGCTGGTCGTTCAGCAATTTCGTCCGAGCTCGAATCCGGCCGCATTTTTTTGTTTTTTTTTTCTTTTCAGCCAAAATAAAAATGTTTAAAAATGTTCGTTTGAACTTGATTTTTGATAATAAGCGGTAATTAAATTCGATGAAGGCTCATTATTGAAGTTGTCCAATCCATTTTAGTGTAAATGACGGCGAAAATTAAAACTTTTTCAGGTGATTTTCTCGTCCTCCGGCTTGTGCAGTGCCTCGGTCTGGAGCTCGCAAAATGTGTCAAGGAAAATGTCTGGAGGGAAATGCTAAGTGTTTGACAACTCGTATGCTGATGTTCAGCAATTTCTAAGCTGGCTGACTTTTCAGCTATTATTACTGAATTTTCGGCAAACTTTAGTTTGCTGATCACATTCCAGCAATCAGTTTTGCTGGATGAAAAAATCTAAATTTGGTGTGTAAAAACGGATTTGAAGCGTCCCGCTGAAATGCCGCTTGAGACGCAATAGATTTTCCCGGAAATCTGGACACCCTGTCAAAAGCCGGCGTCGGCAACAGGCGAACTCCGACATCAACCGCGTGCTACAACCCTGATATCGAAAAAAGCTCACCCGCTGCAATGAGAGTATATTACAGGTGGGGAAGAAGAAGAGATGACTGTGTATTGGTAAGGAAAGAAAAATGTAAACACAAATAGTGACGTCACTATTTGCCACGCGTTCTTATGGGAGCTCGCTTTGCTTGTAGTAGTGATATGTTTTGCACCAGACACGGATCTCACACACACGAAGTATCTTCTTCCTCACCTCTATTAGACTCTCATTGCACCCGCTGTGCTCGCACGCACACCATGCAACATTCGAGACGAGCTTTCTCAACTGAGCTTGATTTTTTGCAAGTGGATTTGTCGCTGCATCACCTTCACTCAACCGGCGTTCAAGCGGCATCGGTTCTTCGTTGTGTTTGTGCAATACGCTTCTCTTTTGGCTGCTGCCGCAGCAGCTAGCTTCTCGCACCGAAGACGACGGCGACGGCGATTCGATATTCATTCCGTTCCGAGCCAAGATGGAAGAGATGTCACTTCGCGAGTAGTGCAGTGGACCAAAGTCAAAAAAACGATGGAAAACTAGTGCTTTTTGGGACCGCAGCCGGTTTCAGCAGTGCTTATCGAGTGTTTCGAAGGTTTCCCGAACCATTGCGGGTGCAGGAGAGTGTGTCCAGTGCGAAGCGAAAAGTGTGCATCAGGAAACGAAAATTTCCCCAGTGAAGGCGATCCCCCCTGTGCCCAGTGTTGGAAAATCGCGCAGAGTGTGCAGAATATTTCCGATTATTCCGTATTTCGCGAGTGTTGAGAGGCGAGGATTCCATTTTTTCCCTTTCCCGACTACTGGTACTACTACTGCCGTGTCTTTGACTGTGTGTAGTGCTGCTTGGTGCGAAGAACAACGGAGCAGGTTGTGAAGGTGTGTGATTGGGTTTCTTTTTGTGGTAGTGTGCGTGACATCGCCCCGAAGTGACGGTGTTGCGCGAGCACTAACTTTTCTAGCGTAACAGTTGAAAGGTGCCGAGGAGGGCATAGCGTCAAACCGGTTTTCGTTACAAAGTTGTCCTGAGGTACGAATCAAAAAATCGCCTTGGATCATCTAATTTTCGTTCTTGATTAATGAAAACATCAATGGCAAATGCTTTCGCTTTAGTAAATGCTCATGACAGTCAACAAACGAACGTTTTGGTGAGTTCGTTCTGAATTAACCCTCTAATACCCAATCCCGCCTTTAGACGGGGTATAATTTGAGCATTTTTGTTTCGTGGAAAATCATTTTTTTAATATTTTTGGCAGATATTTAGGACTGTTCTGTATATCTTAAAATGGTTTTTAGTGTATTTTAAAGCGTATTTACATTTTTTAAAAATCATTGAAAAATGGTTGTTTTAGTCACCTTTTAGAAGTCATTCTTTATTTTGTATTGTATCGCTACAATTTACATATTTTAAATTTTTCCCAAATCATTCTATCCTTGTTTAATAGTTAAAGGGAATCGAATACACTCTAAAATTATTTTCCTTAAAATTACACGGAAAAAAAATTATCTGTGAAAAAAATTTAAAATAATATTTCAACAATAATCATAAAATCTCAAGATGTTTTCATCTCAAAAAATCCGTTCCCCAAATTGGCTTCCAGGAAAAACATAAAAGTGTGGGAATGTTCAAAAATAAAAATTAGAAAAATCAAAAACTGAAAATCACGAAATCGAGAATTAAAAAGAATCATCTTCCAAAACATGTTTAAATCGATTGTAGATGACGAAAAATGATATTTAAATCAAAATAAAAAATTTGGGTATTAGAGGGTTAATATTATCAATATGCTTTCAAAACAGTAATTATTGAAGATAAGGCATACAATAGGATACATATTCCGAAATATGAGAGTTTAGAAATATGTATTATACATAAATGATAGGAAATTCATTTATTCGATTATTTAAATATATCACGGCGCATAGAACCTTACAAATGTCAAAATAAAAGACATCACAAATTGACACAGTACAACACATAAAATATACCCTGTTATCGAAGTAGATATCAACTACCAATCACGGGATGACGACGTTTTATAATTGTTCAGGTCCATCAGTCATTCTGGAATTGCAATTTGGTTGGCAGTTTGCTTTTTGTTGACAGTATTTTATTGTTGTGTTCATAGCTTGGTTTTGTCTAGAAAATACTAATCCTAATTGGGGCACTCCGATTTGAGTTTTCTTACTGAAGCTCTTTTAGCCGAAATCCGTGTCAGGGGACTGATAACATATCTTGTATGTAATTATCATTACTTGGAATTCTCTGAAAGCAGGCCATCACAATGAGACAGATGAGATCTCATGAGGCTCGATTACGTTAGAGCGCTACAAATGTCAATTGAAGTTAGGGAATCATTAAAATAGACTAAGTCAAATGACGCAGACATTAAACATGACACTTTGAATGACAATTATCTTATTTTTGCAACAATATTTTTTATGTGCATCGATATCACTTGAGAAATATTGCCCAGGCTCAGAGCGATATCTGCAGGGCTGTTACAAAATTTTCAAAATTTCTGCGAATTTCGCGACTTCTGAAATAAAATCCGCGACTCAGAAAACAAATTCGCGACATGAGCATAAATATTCTTCTAATTTCAAATTAAGCCAGAGAATGACATGTTTTTGAGAATAGTTTCGTTGACCCTCTGAAGTTTTCAAAGACAGCAATGTAAAGTGTCAATCAAGCCTTTTTTTTGTTGGAAGTTAGGTAGCGTTGAGCGCTCGGATAGCGTCGAACCTTCAGGTACGAGTTTGGAGTGTTGGAGCGAGGTAGATTTGTTGGCGTAGGTATGTTGTTATTGAAGAAGATTGAACAATTGTATATACCTGGAATGAATAAAGAGTGTAGCGGTTGCTGATTGAGGTATCAGTCGGCAGCCGTCTAGTTTGATGGAAGATGTCTAGCGTTCTATTTTCATTGTAATTTAGAAACAGGCATCGACGGAGCTAGCCTCGCTATGGCCTGCGTGGCCATGGTGGACTAGCTCCAACATTTTTGTCAATCTCTGTTTGTGATGTTACAGAAAGTGTATTGAGATTTCCATCAAAGATTAAGGATCAACCATCTCTCTCGTTTGTCGGGTGAAGATTACCGCGTCCAGTTTCTGTTGTGTCTTTTGCTGTCGCAGTAACATGTTTATTACTGAGATACGTGGGTTTAAATATACCATACATTGTATGGTACATGAATGGTTTCAAACAATAAAATGTACCGTAAATAAATTGTTTTTAATTGTAATTTCACTACTGGTTTCACATTTAATCAAATGTTTTTGGAATGGTTTTCTTTTGTTATGCTGTATTGTTTTACATTACATAAACCATATATTGTTATATTATCTTCTTAATGGCATCTTAGGCTTACTAGATTTATTAGAATGCGCTTTGGGAATTCTCCAGAGTATTTTGGATAATCCTTCATATATAGGATCGCCCACGTCTAAGTCTGAGTAGTCTCTGATTGCATTAACAGTTGAAGCTTAGGCTCTCTTTGCCCCACCAGCCAGATAACCGGGTTTTGCAAACTAAGCATTATTTGTGGCAACACTTTGAGCGGCATGATGGAACTATGCCGAGCGCGCTAAGTGTTATTAGACCACTAATGTAGTTGCATGAAGTGGGTGACGAGGTACATAAGTATCATTACAGCGTGCTTAACCGTTATTGCAATATTGAGAAAACTGTCGAGTTCGATTCAAATATAAGTTAGGTTAAAAATCGAACCCGCAGACGAACCTATATTAGAAGTCATTTCAGTGTTCAGTCCAGTCCATATGTTAAAGATAAAGTTTGTCAACCGCATTTGATTCGATTGTGGTCGAAGGCAAGTTCACATGAGAGAAGTGGAGAAAACTCCCCTAAATGCAAATACAGAAAGAATAGTGTTGAACGCATCCACTGATTTACGGTAATCTGACCTGCATCTTTCCGGGGTGGCCTACATTCGTATTTCTCTCATCGCACTCTACACACCTAGCCCGCCATATCTCTTGGATCCCTGCTTGGACCTGCAGTTCTCAGGACATCTGGTTTACCACTGATTTAAACATGTTATTGACTTTAAATTGATGTTTATACTTATTCACTTTTTTCTCTTTCCTTTCCTTTGCATCAAAAAAGTCATCAACATCAACAAAACAAAGCACGGAAAAAATCTTAAACTGAATAAATAATTAAAAATTCACGGAAAAATAATGTTTCGGATAAGTGAATTGCTCAACCGTAAGAAAAAGAGTACAATATATTGTTACATAAAAATCCAATGTAAATGTATAGTATAGCGAACCATTTCATTACAATACACTTTATTGTAGCTGGTACACTGTATGGTGCAGGAATGGTTTTCACCAAACACCCTATGGTTAGTTTTTATCCGGGCAGTTATTAGACCGGGCTGAGTTCCCTTTTGTTGAGACCTTATAGTTGGATTTTCTTGGGGTTTATCGTGACGACCCTTAAATATTGGCTCCTATGGAGAAGTGCATTCTAGTTAGATTTGATTTGACTAACTGTATATTTGTTCAGTTACATTTCTACAGAGTCGAAGCGGTAGAATTTCTTGTTGCTCAGCGAATGATGGACGTGTAAAACAAGGTTGAAGTGTAAACCGAAAGGTGGCCATTTTAATGGCCATCTTTGCAATTTAATGATCTTATTCTTAAGAAAGTTTGAATAAGGGCAATGTTTAACCTTGATTAAGTTAAAGATATGACAAAGCCACGCCTCAATTTTTCAAGAACACAAATCTGAAGAATTTGTATTGTCGATATACACTGAAGTTTTTTTTTACGCGGTTTTTTTTTACGCGGTTTTTTTTTACGCGGTTTTTTTTACGCGGTCCGTCCTAAAAAAAAACCGCGTTATTTCAAGACCCGTCGTAAAAAAAAACCGCGTTATTTCAAAAACCGTCGTAAAAAAAATCCGCGTTTTTTCAAAAACACGCGTAAAATAGTCAGCACCACATCTAACGTGACCTGACTTTTTTTACGACGTTTTTTGAAATAACGCGGTTTTTTTTTACGACGGGTCTTGAAATAACGCGGTTTTTTTTTACGACGGGTCTTGAAATAACGCGGTTTTTTTTTACGCGGTTTTTTTTTACGCGGGACCATTACCGTCGTAAAAAAAAACTTCAGTGTACATCGTGTGGCAGGCACGAAGATACGCTATAACCAAGTAAATCAAGGAAATTTCCATTATGAAAAGTTCCTGGGCTTACCGGGAATCGAACCGTCAGCATGATCATGCTAAATAACCACACCTTAACAGTTGTGGTTGTAGGGACCCTTACTACTACGTTCAACAAAGCGTAGTTTTTAAGCATAAACTTCTTAAGAAATAACAATGAAAAGTGAGTTTTGGAAATAATCTGTTGATTGGATTCTTTCAACATTAAAAAATTAGAAATTTTGGATAATATTCATTACTGAATCCCGAAACAAAATGGTTTTGGTTTTACACATATTTTGTAATCTCCATAGAATATAGAAACACACAAAGTAAACTATACGAATAGTTTGGATAATTAATTTATCGAAAGCTGCTATTGTTACTAAATTTACAAAATTGGACTGTATGATAAATATTTGATAAACTCGCATGAAGAATTTACAAGTAAAACTTCGAAGACGAATCAGCCTCAGGCTAAAAGTCTAAATAATAAAGATAGAAAATAATGCTGAAAAAACAAGGATGACTTAACTGGCTTTACGAAATCGATGAAGTTCAACGAAATCGCACGAGTTCAACTTTGCAAAATGATCAGTTCAGTATAGCTTATTTTGTTTAAAATTGAAATGTATTAGGGCCTATAGACACAGAACAAAAAATCTACAACTGAAACTCTGCAATATTTCAGCAGAAAATTCCATTCGTTTTTTCGAGTTTATTACGAAAATGATTTCTGGAAAGCACCATCTCGAGAAATCGAAAACTTTTCGAAGTCATAAGGTCGTTCCATTGAAATTTCGCCACCTTTTCTTCACAAAAAATCGTGATATCTACTGTTATTCATTTTTAAAAACTTTTGACTTTTGGAGAAGTTGTAACTTTTTTTTTAATCTGTATTAACGAGATTTTTAGCCCTAGGCTAGTTCATCTCGGGACCCACGCTTTACTTCCCTTTTTAATTGTTCAAAGCTATACAGATTGCCATTCACGAAATTCGCAACTAAATTCAAACAAATCCGCGAATATCGCGACCAAATTTGAAGGATCCGCGAAATCCGCGTCGTGGCACATAAATCTTTGTGTTGACAGTTTTCACGTCAACAGTTTGAAGCTGCCGTGTGCATAAACAAATCAAATTTGCGTTTTTCTTCAGAATGGCGACTAAAAGAGAAGAAAAGGATATTGCTACACTTACTCAAATCAATAGTATTGTGACGGGTAAAGTCATTGCGGGAAATAGCCGGAATCGGCAGAAAAACACATTCAACGGTACAGAAAATTGTGACCAAGTGGAAGTATGAAGGTACCAATGGAAAAACCGTAGCGATAGAGGTCGAAAACAGATCCTGACGGCTGGTGATGAGCCGACTAATCGTGCGAATAATATGAAATAATCTTAGAACAAGCATTCTGAAATTGGCTGCTGACGATATCGGCATGCCTGCTAGTACGGATCTGAGAGAACGACTTGCCCAGAAGAAGCAATTGCGACTCGAGTTTGCCAAAGAGTATGATTCCAAACCAAAACAAAATCTGGGACAAAGTTCTTTTCAGCGATCAGACGAAATTCAATCTGTTTTAGTCTGATGGAATACAGATGGTGTGGAGGGAACCAAACTCAGCGCCAGGCATTTGTGCCCTACGGTCGAATACGGAAAAAGGAAAGTGTTCTATCCAATAAAATCGAATAAAGCTAATTGGAAGAACACGCTGCGATATAGGCATACTCCTATGAACGGAATGTGAATTCCGAGAAAGCTACCGATCGATAGAACTTGTGATGAAAACAGAACAATACATAGGCAGTCGGTGGTATAGGTGGTATGAACTACCAACCAAGCCGATCTGTTTAAAAGCACAGGTCGCACGGCAGAAGTTTCACGCATTCGATGTATTCGTTCAATACATGGCCTACTTGCCTGATTACACGTTCTGTAAATTTTCACACTTGTTCGCAACCTAGCAAATACTATCATATCTATCATTAGGGCCCATATAGCCGAGGCGGTAAACGCACGGGTATTCAGCATGACCATGCTGAGGGTGACGGGTTCAATTCCCGGTCGGTCCAGGATCTTTTCGTAAAGGAAATTTCCTTGACTTCCTTGGGCATAGAGTATCTTCGTGCCTGCCACACGATATACGCATGCAAAATGGTCATTGGCAGAGGAAGCTCTCAGTTAATAACTGTGGAAGTGCTCATATAACACTAAGCTGAGAAGCAGGCTTTGTCCCAATGAGGACGTTACGCCAAGAAGAGAGAGAGAGATCTATCATTTCATTATCCACTTTGGTCTCTATTCCCTTACACTCTTGAGTAGAAAAAGACCGATATAGCCATAAAATGATAAAGTTATAAATAGAATACGGTCGATGAATCAGAATAAGAACACGGAGGAGGCAGCGTGATGATGCGGGATTCAATGGACCCTGCACAATGGAGTTCATCGACACCACTACGAACAAAATGGGATATTTGAGCATACTCAAAGGTAATCTGCAGCCCTACGTGCAAAAACCTAATCAACCACGTGATTATCTCTTCAAACAGGACTATGATCCTAAGCACACTTCGTATGTCGTATGAGAATGATTGCTTTATAACGTCCTAAAACAGCTGAAAACACCCCCTCGGGTGTCAGGCTAGATCCCTATTGAACATTTGTGGTGGGAAATGAAACACCGGTTGAATAACAATAATCAAAAAATAGCAAAGAACAAACAAGAGCTCAAAATGGTGATTCAGGAGATCTGGAGCAGAATTTCTTCAACGGTGACCAGCAGTTTGGTGAAATCGATGCTTGGTGGTTGATGCTAAAGGTGGTCATACCAGAGGCGTCGCGTGCCTCCTTTAGCCACATGTGCACTTGCAGATTTTTCTCAAATTACGTATAACCAGCAGCGTCTCGAACCAATTAGCACATCCCCATTTAAAAGTATATGATTCATGATCATCCGTGCCATTCATAAGTATTTTTTTAAAGAATGTTTATGTTGAGAATAATAAACATATTTGTTTGTACAGTTAACTTTTTGAGTTATTTTTGTGTGCATCGATAGAAGAAATTATATTTGATCACCAACCGTTCAACATTTAACTGTGCTTTTTTAAAGAAAAATGTCCATTAAATGGGATTTTCTAAAAGAAATTTTCTAAAAATACCTACACGAGAATTCCATGTTATTTTTTATTCAAATTGTCAATCTTAATCGATCACAGAGACTACCTACTTTTTTTTTAGAAAATACTTTATTATACAATGTTTAGTTTCGAAATTTCAAATAAGCGTATTTCTATCTATATCGTGAGTTTAGAGTAGAAGCAGTCATTCACGATTCTGCATTGACAAAATATGTAACTAGCCACGAAATTTAAATTCCTGGCTCCCTAGCTTACCACCACATACTGGGAGAGCGAAACATTTTAGCGCGAGAGAGCAGTACAAAACATTGGGGCTGTCCATAAACCACGTGGTCATTTTTTTGGGACTTTTCAACACCCCCCCCCCCCCCCCCCCGCGTGGTCATTCGTCCATACAAAAATTTTTATTTGTCCATACAAAATAGTCATCGGCCGAACCCCCCCCTCATGACCACGTGGTTTATGGACAGCCCCATTGAGCGAAACGCCATTCACTGTCTGTAATGCCATGCGAAAAAGCATCAAGTGCACCAAAGCGGGGACACGCGTTGGATGCGTTTGTATTTGAAATTTCTCTCAGGCGGCAACTAATACTTTGAAACCGCTACGCAAATACGATACGCACCAAAGCGTTTCCAGCCGAGGTTTCCGTGTTGCTGCTTGGCAGCCAAGCAAAAGCATACAGTGCGCAGCAGACGAGTGCGTCTTTGCCTACCTATAGGCAACACGCACAGTCACAGCCGTTGCTCAAGAACTGTGATCGCTTTTCCAATAAGATACTTCCTCTTTCAGGGCGTGCAAGACCGAGATTCCCGCGTTACTCTTGCGCGAGGCTTTTCGCTCGTAACGTATGGTGTGCGCGCGATGTTGTGGATGGTAAAGATCAGGGGAAGCTGAAACGAATCGCTCCAAACTATTCCGTTTGATTCATGTGGGTGCCAAATATATGTTTTACGAAATTTAAATTTCAGCTACATGTGTAATGCACATGTTGCACATGCGGACGCGACGCCTCTGGGTCATACAAAATAGTAAATCGATACGTTTTGGTATTTTGAACTTGGTTTGCTCAAGTTTTTAAAAGAAAATTAGAACTGTAGGGGAGACTGGGTAGACTTGTTTCCTTTTTTAACTTGCCTGCAACTTTAGGGAGTGCCGGAGTCCGTGGCGCAGCCCGAGTAGCACACATGTTGTACTTAACCCTTAAAGGCGCACGACAATAAAAACTGATTTAAAAAATAAATTAATAATTAATAATAAAAGTTAAGGTCAATTATTTTGGAGCGTTTTTAGGTATGTTGTTTTAAAACAACATTGCGCTTTTAAGGGTTAAGTTGATGTCACTCTTATATAACCAAATTTACTCATATAAGAATTACATAAACGAATGTAGAAGATGCGTGTTACTCGGGAGTAGTCACACATCCACTTCATAAGTGGATGGTCATTAGCCTGGTACACGGTTTATATGGGAAAATACAAAAAATGGAAAAACTCAAGTTCCTGTATACTTTTTGAGTTCCACTTTGGTCCCATATCAACTGTGCAAAATTTCAGATCGATCTTAAAAACTATATTTTAGCGCCCGCCATTCTTAGTTTTTCATACGATTTACTATGGGGAAATTTTACTCCCGCAAAGAAAAATCGCTAGGAGTCACCCTTAGATCCCTAAAAATAAGTCGACGAATGATTTCTGTAGAATACTTTACTAGGAATCAGACCTCTGAAGACAGCAAATCGATGCGACGTTCGTGGAAAAAGTTATAAGGCCTCACCCGATCGATAAAATAACGTGATTTTATTATTTATTGTTATTCCTTACATGTTAAACAGCGTTTGCATGCCATTCAGTTTTCAGTCAATAACTTTTTCCACATGCCTCAGATCGCTTTGCGGTCTTCGGAGGGTTGGTTCCTCGTAAAATTTCCAACAGAAATCATTCATCGATTTATTTTTAGGGGTTAAGGGGCAACCTGTGGCGATTTTTCTTTGAAAATGTGATTTTCCCCATACTAAATCGTATGAAAACTTAAAATGGCTGGCGCTAAAATATAGTCTCTCCGATCGATCTGAAATTTTGCACAGTTGATATGGGACCAAAAAGGAACTCAAAAAGTGTACAGGAGTGAAATGTCTTTTTGTGTCCCACGCTAATGGTCATGGGTTCGATTCCAGCCCCGACACTTGCAATTTTTCGCAAAATTTTATAACTTTGTGATGTTTTATTTATTTTATCATTTGTAACGTACTAGTATTGTTTCGTAACACAGCGCTGAAGTGGATTCAAAGTGTGTTTTTATACTATCTGGAGTAATGTTTGAGGATCAAATTGAAGCAACGGTTCGGTGTGCAAAACAATAGGAGAAGCTTCCCAATTAATATATTAGTATGAGATTACGAAAAAATTAGAAGAAAGTTGTTTCAATCAAAATGTAATCAAGCAATTGTTAGAAAAAATAATTTCGAATATTATTCATTTCGTTACGAATCTCCTCTGCCTATCAATTGTTACGCTAGAGTGTTGTGCTTCCATACACACGAACGTTGTTATACCACCATCAGAACAGAGAGTGTTGGAGCGACATTCGAAACGCTTCACGGCAAAAATCGCGAATCAAAAAGGAGTTTTTTTCCTCTCTCCATTCGTCGTCGTCGTCGTCGTAGGTTCAGAGGTATATCGGCATCGGCATCTCCCACAGTCAGTGGCGGTCGGTGGATTGTGCGGTCCGGAGGAAGTGTGAAAGAGGGTAGTTGAGTGGATAAAAGGGTGAAGTGCTCGGAGTGGTGGTGGCAGGAAGTAGTGAAGAAGAAATTTGGTGGGAGTAGTGAAGAGAAAGAGTGAGACAGTGGGAGGACGAAGAGGAGACCGCAGCAGCAGCAGCAGCAGTTTGGCCGTCGTATGAAGACGGGTTTTGGCCGCGCCGTGGTGGTGGTTGTCTTCAAGCAGCTTCACACCGAAACTGCTGGACTCTCCTGTTCATGTCGGCTCGGCCAGTAGACGGTGGCTTTCGTGCCGCGGACGGCTGATTTTTTTCGGGTTTTTTTTCGCTGTCTCTTGGTGGTGGTTGGTGCCTACTATACTGACTGACTGACTGCCAAAAACCAGTAGCTACAAGCAACGGCAACAGCAGCAGCAGCATCAGCAACAGTAGCCACCAGAGACTGTGTTGGATCGCGGATTTGACATCGAACGATCACTGGCTCAATTACAATGTATGGATATGATCGGCTGAAGGAGTAGCTGTGGCAGGAAAAGTGCAGTATGCAAACTGGTAAGTTATCTTTTTATGAATTTATGAAGTCATAATATGATATATTTATGTGCTTGAATTTAACGTGTTACCAAAACTTCAGTATTCCTGTATCATCGACTAATAGTTATGAATTTTTTAAGGACAACTTTTCCAAAGAATGATCCACAAATCTCAGGTACCTAGAATGGGTATTTGTCTAGTTTAGCGTATATTAGGAAGCCCGCAAAAATTTGAAAAATTGATTTAATGTAGGATAGAATATTACAGTAGGTTTTGAAAATAGTAATATGACAAGTCATAGGAGATATCAAACCATTAGTCCTGTTCAATGATGGAGGATGAGCTTGCTTGAAATTGCTCCATCCTGCTCTTACTAATTTGTTGACAAATGGGTAAGAGCAGGACTGATCAACTTCGAGCAAGTTCAAACTGCTTCATTATGAACAGGACTATTCTTTCAACGAACGTTAAGAAGTACCGAAGTGGAGAAGCAATAGGTTCAGCTTCCGAAATATATAGAATTCTTCATCCACGAACACAAATTTCGTTTTTATCAATCACGTACAGTGTCAGACAAAGCAAGACCACCTGTCCTATTTCATACAAAATGGCCAAGTTTGACGATATGGTACTCGGTTTCTAGTAAACCGATTTGGCTGAAATTTTGGCAGCCGACATGAATTTACGGGAATTTTGATTTGTATTAAATTGATTGAGTTCTGTTGACTACTTTTAAAGTTATAGATATACGGTGCAACGAAACAATAACACCATATTTTTATGATGGGTATTTGTGGTCAATTCAATAAAAATGTCCCCCATGTCATCCTTAATTTTAGTACAAGTATATCAATCATCAAGCACCACTCACCAGATACTCTCATATATCCTTTGATAATGGCATTCTGAAAGTGGTCCTATTATTTTGTAGTTTTGTATATCTGTAACTTTTGATGTTGTGAGCAGAACTCAATAAATTAAATACAAATCAAAATTCACGTAACTCCATGGCAACTATCAAAATTTCAGCCAAATCGGTTCACTAGAAACCGAGCATCACATCGTCAAACTTGGCAATTTGAATGAAAGACGGCTGGTGCTCTTATTTTTATTGTCCGGCACTTTATGAACTTTGGTGGCTTTTCCTATTTGCCATTAGGGTAATTGTTCCCTTCGTTGTGGTAGTACCTAATGTTGCGGTAGTGGCGTTTGAGCACTTTTTCGACTGAAATGTTACCAAAAGGCATTTTTAATAGATGTATTATGCTTAAATTATGAGATTGCACTTTTTGTGTGCTTAAGATTTGCCCAAAAATCTATTTAAAAAAACAAATTTCCTTAATATTTCTGCTGCAGTGTTCCTATTGTTGCGGTAGTGTTCCTAATGTTGCGGTATCCCATATGATTTCAATGGGATACCGCAACATTAGGAACCGAAATTAAATTTTACCTCCATAATAGGAACAGTGTGCCTATTGTTGTGGTATGCGATTTTTGATCGAAAACAGAGAGAAACGATAGTCTTCACATTTTTCCGGGCAAATTTGGATAGGAAACTACCTACTAACGTTTTGAAACCCTTCATTAGATAAAAAGAACATATTTTTTTAAATTAATTTACCTTATTACCACAACGATCGGCACACTTACCCTATTGTACTCAAAGTCAGACCAGACGCTCTAAAATCTACGGAAATAAAAAAAAATACAATTCTCAAACGCATACAATAATATGATACCCGAACACCATCAGCGTTGTCTTTCGTAATAAAACTCAATCCTGGAACGAAAGCATGACGTGTGTTGGTTGTTCGGTAGATGGCGGTTTAGAGAAGAATTGAATATTTGTAGATTCTTAGGCGTTTTGGTCGCACAACGCATGGACAAATGTGGTCTTTGGACCTATGCAATTGACAATTTGGAATGGAAAAAGCCACTAAAGTTCAAAATCTGTGAGTTGAGTTCACTGCCGATGGACGCATAAATGTCCCACGTGCAAAAACAGACAATCGAGAAAATCGCGTCCAAAGTTCGAAAAAAGTAAATTGTCTCAACTATGAAGTATAAGTGCTGAATAGTGTTCTAACATCAACCAATTTTTAATTTGAACACTTTTTTTTTTTTGTTTTAGAGCGATTTTATAGTTCCATAGGATTTCCAATGAAACGTGACGCTTGTGCGTCCACTTTTAAGAATGTTACAAATCGGCCATGCATTTTTTCAACAATTTTCGGAACAAACTACCTATTTTTATTTCCCCAAATGATAGTACCCCACGATACATGGTCATGGGCTGCAAAATCTCAATATTGCCAAAAATGCACATGGGACAATTATGCTTCCACCGGCAGTTCAGTACTTGATATAAAAAGGTTTAGGGGCACAAGGTCGAAAAAAAGAACGCCAGTAGGATTTGAAATTGATTGAACATTGAAAATGTTCCCGAGTTTGGCGTTTAGTTCCTCTCATTTTTACACTCTGACCTTTTTTCACAGATTTACTAAATCGATTCAAAATTTTGAATTTCGACACATAATAAGCTATTGAATGCGAGTCTCACCTATGATGCATTAGGAAATTTCTGTTTTAGAAGTTCTGAGTATTCGTAATATTACAAACCCCATTTTTCTACACGGATAAAAGTGCTAAAGTGCTCTGCTACAAAGTTCTCTTCTTCTTCTTTATGGCTCTACGTCCCCACTGGGACTTGGCTTGCCTTGCTTCAACTTGATGTTCTTTGAGCACTTCCACATTTATTAATTGAAGGGCTTTCTTTGCCTGCCATTGCATGAATTTGTATATTGATACACTATGCCCAGGAAGTCGAAAAAATTTTCCCGACTGGAACGGGAATCGAACCCGTCGTCTCCGGATTGGAAATCCATAGCTTTAACCACTAGGCTAACTAGAGACCCATATTTCTGTAGTCGTTCTTGGTAAATCCATAAATGCCGCCCGAAAATCAATGAGATTCCTTCAGAAATTAGATCCTTGAACAGAATTCTCAGAGTTTCTGCATGATCTACAAAACTATAACTGAACTGGGGTGAATTAAAAAAAAGTGTAGGTAGACGAATTTGTATTTGTGTTGATATTTGCGTTAGAAATACCCCTGGTTCGCCTTCAAACACCTTGGGATAAAATCCCTAAAAAAAATCCCTCAAAACCCCCTGGAACAATCATGAAACCCCTGGGACGTCACTTAAATCACCTGGAACGCCCCTGGAACCCCTTGAAAGCCTCTGGAATACATTTAAAAAAATCTGTAACGCCCTGTTCCATCATGAAATCTTTTGGGAACTCCTAAAGCCCTTTGAAACCTGCTGTAACACCCCTGCAATGAGATTTGATGTGCACGTGCTCTTGTCTCAGCACAGCCGCATTGCAAGTGAGCTCCCAGGAGCACTGTGCAGTTTGAGCCTGAAAGTTGTGCTCAGTTTTCTCATGTGTCGTCTCATGTGCTTCGTCTCATGCACTAGTTTGATTGGAAAATTTCATGACAAAAACTTTAAAAACGAACGAGAATTGAATCCCCAACCTTTCCATTGATAGTCTTTAGTTGTATCGTATAGAGCAACCAGACACCTGAGTTGTATACGGAAAAAAAGTTGTTGAGGTTATTCGTTACCAAGAAGTTGTTTTTCGCCTTGAATACCTACAGAGTTTCCAGCGCAACACACTGCCATTTTGATGAGCTAGGAGACTATTTGGTGGGAGATTCGCTGTCACATTTATGTACACATGATAAATGGGAAACTGCCTGAAACCCTTGGAACGGCCCAGAACCCTTGGAAAACCCTTGGAACGTCTCTGAAATCTCATGAAACACCTTATGGAAAACTCATACGCAACTGAAAACCCTTGAAACGCCCATGAAACTCCCTGGAAAACCCTTGGAACGCTATTTAAACGCCTTGAAAAGACCTTGGTACGTTTCTGAAATCGCTTGAAACATCTTATTAAACTCCCTGAAACCCCTTGAAAACTCCTAATGCGTTCCTGAATTCCCTTGAAACATCACATTAAACTCATTAAAACCCCTGGAGAATAAAACAAATCCTATCGGGTTTCTCGGGATCACAATATCGGGTTGCCTGTAACGCCCCTGAAACCCTTTGAAACACCCCTGGAACGTCCATGAAACTCTTTGAAACCCCTGGAACACCACTGAAACTGTTGGAACGGCCCTGAGCTGTTTGAAAACTTCTGGAACGTCTCTGAAATCCCGTGGAACACCCCTGAAACCCCTTGAAAAACGTACACTTGTGAAACCCCTTGAAACGCTCATGAAACTCCTTGAAACACTCCCGAAACCCCTTCAAAACTCCTGGTACACTCCTGAAACCCCTTGAAACATCCCCGTAAAACTCATTCATTAAACGTTCATTAAATTCACTAAAGCCCCTGGAACGCCACTGAAATCCCGTACAACACCTCGGAACGTTCCAGTTTGATGTAGTACTTAAGTAGTACAGATCTTGCGTTACTTAACATAGGCAACCGCCCAACCTTCATGGTATCTGCTAGAGAGGAAGTGTTAGACATAACGCTTTGCTCTAGCAGAATTAGTCACGAGCTGACCAATCGGCATGTGTCAGATAAAGAATCTTTATCTGACCATCGCTACATCTTTTTTGAACATTTAAATGTTACTTCGCAAACATTGCGTTTCAGGAATCCCCGGTCAACAAACTGGGATCTTTTTACTGATTTGGTTGCGGTCAAATTTCATGGATACTCACCATCCATTGACACTCCAAGTGATTTAGATGATGCCATTGATACTACAACGACCTTCGTCATGGAAGCTTTTGAAGAAGCATGCCCTCTACGGTCTGTGAAGATCACCCTTGGTGGAACTCTGATCTGGCGAAACTCAGGAAACAATGTAGAAAGAGTTTGAACAGACGACGTTCGGCTGGTTCGGAGGCTTTCAGGTTGGCTCGCAAGGCCTACGAGAAAGCTCTCCGGTCTGCTGAACGATCCGGCTGGAAAAACCAGAAAAACCTTTGTACAAATGTTTCCAGTTTGAGTAAAGTCAGTCGGTTAAACAAAATCCTTACGAAATCTAAGGATTTCCGAGTGAACGAACTTCGTTTGCCGAATGGCGATCTGGCTTCCTCTGATGAGGAAGTTCTGGAATGCTTATTCAGCGCACACTTCACTGGATGTGTGGATATTATATTTGTTTATTTGTTTATTTATTCAACCTTGTCTTCAGTGAAACACTGTACAAACTGTACTTAAAACTAAATAATATGCAACAAAGAACTACAAATACGCGCATACAATACTTTCAACGACGACGATATATCTTCGGATGAACCTGATGTCTTTTCTTGTAGTTATGATTCCCTGGCCTCGGCTCGGAGCATTGTAACTATAGAATCGATTGAGTGGATACTTAATAGCTTTGCACCTTTCAAATCTCCTGGAGCAGATGGGATTTATCGTATTTTGCTTCAGAAGGAATTTGATTATTTCAAACATGTTTTGAAAAAATACTTGTTTGCAGTTTTGCTACAGGGTATATTCCCAAATCCTGGCGGGATATTACCGTGAGGTCGCCATTCACCGCTCATGCCCCATTCGCCGCTCATTTTGGGTTAATCATACAAAAATGGTCAAATGTTAGTAAAGTATAGTAACAAAAGTGAATGTAACATGCTGCCACATTAAAAAACTTTCATTTCACCATGTTTTTATATGGGTATACCTGAAATCACGTTCTCAAAAAATATTTCTCACACTGCGCTGCAGGACAACATGGGAACTGTTCAGGGCAAACAGCGGAAGAAATATCCAACAGGAAAAACCCGTTTAAGATTCCATTTTGACAAAACAGGTTGAACTGAACGTCATGAATCATCAATACTTTGGTAAATAAAAGTTATTTGGCTTTTATAAATAAATAGTTTCTGCGATTCCATGAAAAAATAATCCAGTGAGCGGTGAATGGATCCATTATGAGCGGTGAATGGATACATGAGCGGTAATAGGAGCCAAGAGATAACACATTTGAATTTTTGTTTTTTCGGTTGTAAACATATTTTACAATCGTTTTATATTTTTTCTATAATCACAACATAATTGTTGAGCTGTTAACGTAAATTAAAGTGCAATATTCGCAAACGTCGATTTTTAATGTCATATACTTTACGAAAATGCCGTTAAATGAGCGGTGAATGGCGACCTCACGGTACCAACTATTAAGTCTATGATATTACTGTGAAGTTCATTCCGAAAGTGGGGCGTGCGTCGTATGAAGAAGCAAAGAGTTTCAGACCTATTAGTTTGATCTCTTTTCTTCTGAAATGCTTAGAACGCATTGTGGATCATGCGTTCACATCCGTGACGTTCATCTGGCCAACGTGCCTCTTCATGTGAACCAACATGCCTACCAATCTGGTAAGTCCACTGTGACTCTTTTACACAAGGTTGTTTACGTTATCGAGAAAGCATTCGCTCAAAAGCAATCTTGTTTGGGTGTTTTCTTAGATATCGAAGGTGCCTTTGACAACGTGCCTTTCAATGATATATAGGAAGCCGCACGGGATCATGGTATATGGCGTGTCATGATTAACAAAAGTGCAGATAAGTTTTGATAGGAAAAAGATACATATCTAAATTTTTGATGTGTTGTTTAAAAATGTCCCCGCTTTCGATTGACGCAAACATTTTGAAAATCGGCGGTTGCCAACATGGTGAAAAAACAGTTTTGGTATAAAAATCCAAGATGGCGGCCAAAATCAATATGGCCGACCCAACTTTTTATAACTGTAAATAGTAGCTCTATCTTTCCTCTTTTCAACAACATTTTGTTATGAGGTGGTTTTTAGAGAAACTTTTGTATTAGCCAACAATTGATCAAAATCGAGGGGTCCGCAAAAATGGTTGTGACTCTAACTGACGGGGGGTTCATCAAATTGATAAACCAAATGCATTTTTCTTACTTTTTTGGGGGTGACTTTCAGAGAATCGCTACCTTAACGTGAAGATATGACGAAGCCGCAGCTCGAATTTTCAAGAGCAAAAATCTGATGAACAGAATGTCAGTTTGCGCAGAAAAGTTGATCGATTGGTCACTACCAGCGGGTAACCAATCGATCAACTTTTCAGTACAAACCGACTTTCGGTTCTTCAGATTTGTGCTCATGAAAATTCGAGCTGTGGCTTCGTCATATCTTCACCTTAAACATGTTTGAAGACATGGTGTAAATAGTGGGACGGTCTCAGCGAGAGTTACCCTAATAAGGATAGTGAATCATGTACCGATTTTGTTTTAAAATAAACATCAAAGCGGTTCATTAAACAGCGTAAACCACTGCGTAAAATATTTTCCAGCGTAAACGTTGCGATCTCCAATGCAATTTTATGAAACATTCCCAAAAGCAGAAAATCATGGCTTACGCAGCTATTTACGTTGTTTAATGAATCCACTTATTGACAACATAGATACAATTTAGACGAAAAATCATCTAGCTTATAGATTCTATAAGCTAGGAAGTAATATGAAACGAGCTCACCAAACGATGCCGATCCATTGCAACATAAGGAGACCGTCCATACTAACAGAGTGCTCCTTCTGCCAGCCTACTCCAACTGCTGGTTTTAGTAGTTTCGGATGGATTTGCACTTTGGTTTTCAAGTTTAGGCATACCCCTAAAATGTCCAGCCTACTTTAGTGAATGAAACTACAATTCCTTAATACAGTTTTCAAAAATGATTTGTTTAATTCTACTCAAATCACTTAAACCTACCACAGGCTAAGCGTTCGCTCGGGAGCGCTAAGCGAATTTTGTAAGCGGCGGCGGTGCACCTCTTTTTTCGCTAAAACCTTTACCGGCTGAGCGGCTTCTCACATATGGAACAACAAGCAGTGGCGCGGGGGACTGGGGTCTGGGGCACCAGCGGAAATAAGGCGATTTTTCTCCTAAGCAACAAAAATTGTAAATGGTTTTGGACCGACCGACCGACCGACCGACGAGCAGAAACGACGACTTCGACGATGGACGGTCGGTCAGCGAGCTAGCTAGCTAGCTAGCTAGCTAGATGATGATGATGGAAGCGGCCGCAGCAATAGAGCCAGCAGGAGGAGAGCAATTCGATGAAGATTCGCACACACCGGCGCGGCGGCAGCCCAGCGTTACTAGGTGGCACAGCACGAGTGTGCTGTGTATAGTTGTATACCTCTCTAGTTTGGTATAGTTTTTCGATGCCGCTGCTCGAGCACTCGCGGTGCTCGGTGCCGGAGTCGGAGGCTATACAATTGCAGCAGCACACATGCACTGTGTGTACATATATTCGGCTGCTCTGACTCGGTACGAACGTTTGCTATAATAATATGTAATCCACCAGAAGTTGCTGCTGCTGCTGTTGGTCACTGTGGGTCAGAAATCGTCAAATCGCGACTGAGCTCACGACTATTTTCAAACAACTTAAATAAATGAGTAAAATTTTTATTTCCTTCGTAGCAACAAGGGCGGTCATGCTGCAGCACGGGACCCGGCAGAATGTGCAGCACAGCAGACCCTCCGGAAGAAGCGGAATGCGAACAAATTGAACTGCTGTACTGTTCACAAGGAACAAGGAACTTCTAGCAAAAGCTCGACACATCTCGCAAAGGATTCGTGCCGTGAGCCGAAATGTGTAGGGATAAGGACGATAGCATCTTGACGGACGAACGTGAGGTGATCGAAAGATGGAAGCAGTACTACGACGAACACCTAAATGGTGTGTGAGGTGCAGACATGAAGGATCAAAGCAGTGGTAGAAGTAAATACGTCAGTTACAACAGGGACCAAAAACGAGCCAACTCTCACTTGAAGAGGAGTTCAAGAAGCTACCCAGCTTCCAGCAGGAAGGGGCATTTGTCTACAACTACAAGAAAGGTTGCGAACTTCCGAGCGATCAAAATTCTGAATGCCGCCTAGGCGCTAAGTGCTACCCCAGATCATCATCTGTCGGCTTTCAACCAAAGTAAACGAGTTTGTGGGAAGTTATCAAGCCAGTTTCGTTGAAGGCCGCTCGACAATGGACCAGATCTTCATCGTGTGGCAAACCTCCAAAATGCCGCGAATTCCAGGTTCCAACGCACCACCTGTTCATCGACTTCAAGGCGGCGTACGGTAGTATCCACCGCAGAGAGCTATGGAAAATCGTGGATGAGACCGGCTTCTCCGGGAAGCTCACTAGATTGATCAAGCGACGATGGACAGTTTAGGAAACTGCGTAAAGGTTTCAGGAGATCTGTCTAGCTCGTGCTAATCTCTCCGGGGATTCATTTTTCGACTTCAACTTTTCAACTTCAACTTTTGTCACGTAATTTCGTCTCGCGATCCACAGTGTGCTCTACTGTGGCTGTTTCTGACGACTGTGACGAGGGGTGCACTGTGTGCGCTGCTCGCGAGATGCAAAGGGGGAATCTACCCATAGGCAGCTGGCACAAGTGCTGCGGCTGGCTGAAGGAAGGAGTTGCAAGAAGGGGACACTCGGTTGACGATGGCAAGAGGGAGCGAGCGGAGGACACCACACAGTGTATAATAGTTGGAGGATGATCGCTGCTGCTGCTGCTGCTGCCGTTCGGCGGTGACGATGTTTGGGATAAATGACGAACTTTAATGTGTATGGATGATGATTATGACGATGACGACGATATGAAGATGGTCACCAAAGCGGACGAAAGGGATTGACGACGTGGGGGTGGTGGCCAAAATCATGACTTTTTGGTTTGGAAGGTTTTCGAGGTGTATGAAAGGAGGTGAGTTCCGGGCAAAAGGGGAATGGAGAGGTGCGAGGCGAACGGCGAGACGAGGAAAATGTAAATTGGAAATCAAAGAAGAACACGAAAAACTGGTACACGGGTGTGAATGAGAAAGTTGCGCTCGGAGGATTCGGTGAGAGCGATAGAGAGAGATAGGAGGCCAGTAGAGAATCAGGTGGAGCAGAAACGAGAGAGACCTGTGAGTATCGATCTCTTTTCGACAGCTGGCTTTCGAAATGATGTGTGTGCGGTGGAGGAATAATCGACCGACCGACCGTCCAACCAAAACGATGATCGAAGCGAGTGCTGAGGGGAGTGATGATGGAACGATTTGTGTTTCGGGAAGATTTTTTTTTGTGGTCGGAAAATTCAATGATTAATGTTAATTAAAGCTCATTAAAATGAATTTATATCAGGAAGAGATGGATGTTGCGTTTGAACATAGAAGAGGAATAAAAAAATCAAATTCGGGAATCGTGAAACTTCTTAAGGCCTCATTACACATGGACAAATACTTGCCATTGCAGATCGATATCAGCCAAGAGTTGTCATGATTGAAAGTATCGAGACTTGGAATCAATCCCATGATCATCCGTTTATGAAGCGAATGTGCAGCTAACTACGCCACGGGCCCCAGGCTGATAACAATTGCGAGATACTGTTTCTGCAGAAATTCTACAGAGTTTCTGGGATAGACATTTACTTCGTCATGTGCGCTAATTCCCGTCATATCAGATAGAAAATAGCCAATTACACAGCGCAACATTTTTTTGTCTCAAGAGCAAACTTATGTGTCTCCGAAGGATTTTGGGCCGCTGAATCCGAATCCGGGCTCAGATTTGCTCTAACACGTCACAATTTTGAGCTATACCTTAATTTATAGCGCAAAATATGCGATTTTGGGCTTTTTTGACAGCAAGCCATTAAGCAAGGAAATATTTTTTTTAAGCAATCAAAAGGTTAAATGGTCAATTCCAGACCAACAATTGAAAAGGCCACATCAACATTGCGTAAACAAACACGTTTCTGTCGACTTGAGGCCTTCTGAGATCCACCCACGCATCTCACCACCACTATCAGAAAGCTTGTTGTTTGCGCTTTCTGTTAGTGGTGGTGAGGTGTGTGGGTGGAGTTCAAAAGGCCTCAAGTCGATAGAAACATGTTTGTTTACAAAATGTTGTTGAGGCCTTTTCAATTGTTGGTCTTGAATTAACATCTAAATTAACGACACATGCAAAATATTTCGTTTACCCTAATCAAATTTGATAGATTTTAGCATTTTAAGTTAGTATGAAAA
This sequence comes from Aedes albopictus, assembly GCF_035046485.1. NCBI lineage: Eukaryota > Metazoa > Arthropoda > Insecta > Diptera > Culicidae > Aedes > Aedes albopictus. The sequence continues at coordinate 406,830,437 of NC_085137.1, forward strand.
CTTGCATGCAACTTTTGGAGGGTGACTTGTATGGGAAATATCGTACCTAACATAATTGACCAATTAACCTTTTGATTGCTTAAAAAAATATTTCCTTGCATAAGGACTTGCTGTCAAAAAAGCCCAAAATCGCATATTTTGCCCTATAAATTGAGGTATAGCTCAAAATTGTGACGTGTTAGAGCAAATCTGAGCCCGGATTCGGATTCAGCGGCCCAAAATCCTTCGGAGACACAAAAGTTTGCTCTTGAGACAGACAAAAAGTATTTTTTTGTTACGCTGTGTTATTAACTATGTTCCAACTTAACTTTACCAATGACTTATTAGATGGAATTTAAAAGATGTAGACTATCTATAACCAGCCCCTATAGCACTGGAAATCGAATAATTACGCAAAATTTTACGTTTAAATTTCACTTTACTTACGACTTCACATTTTTTTTTTCGTTTTGCGTTTGTCAAACGCAATAGCACCAAGGCAGCAGCTAGCCGAATTGTTCTTCATCACCATACAATTTTTACTTCGCCAGATGCATTTGTTGAACTGTCCATCAATTCACAACCAACAAAAGCTCTGTGGCATTTCAAAGTTGAATTTCACTGCTCCAGAATGCAGCAAAAGTTGCCCAGTTATTGAACTAAATTGCTTTTTCCCGTCGGTATATTGTAAACAAATAGTTATCTTCTTCCTTGGAATGATGCGGGCAAATGTGTGCGTGGATTTTCTGCATACGAAACATTGTGTTAACCCTAAAAGGGTTTCATGGCCTCAGTCTCGTCACCTCACTGAGTGTGTTCCATCAAAGACGAGCTCTGGAAGGCGCCTGGGGTCCAATGGACCCCAGGTATCCCTTTTAGGGTTAAACAACCACCACAGAGAAAGATTTCTTCGTTGCACTGTGACGGCGTATCATGAACTGCTGGGCAAAAATTACCCGGATTATTTTGGTTGTTTTTCTAAAGCTACATCTCTCAATATCAACAGCTTTCTGCTTTATGTTGATCACAGCAACCGGAAAATGTAAATGTAGTGACAACTACTTTTCTATCCATTCTTACACACTCAATCCTGAATTGCCTGTTCAGCACTTTTTTGACGAAAATAGAACAGCAGAACTATTTCGGAAGCTTCGGTAATCGATTTTACTGAGGCTCAGTACACCAACTGTCAAAACATGGTGCAAAAGGTAAACAATGCAGTATAGCTGTATACGGCTGTTCTATTTTCGTCAAAAATTTACCGAACACGGTATTCCAAATTAAGTGTGTATGGTTTCTGCACGAATTTATGCTGGCCTGCTCACTCTCTCAGAATATTTGACGTTTAAGCGAAGTGGCACTGCTAAGACGTCAAAATTTTCTGTAAGAGTAAGCAGGCCAGCATAAATTCGTGCAGAAGTCCATTCCAACCGTTACTGAATAAAGACGTTATTAAAACCACAACCTTCTCATTCAAAGCAAGGAATAGCCTGCAAGGAACTTTCCAACGTCGAGTTCTCGCTAACCGTTTGTAGTACCGGAGAAGACTTGGTTTGCTGAAGTTCAGGAGTGATACAAGCATACAGAATCATTTGTTGGAGTTCCACAAACTTTTGCGAGGACTGAAGATGACTGGCGCCAAAATTAAAAAAAAAAATGATGCTATCACTCAACTTCTGATCGGAACAATACGACGGTCTATGCACGGCGTTGGAAACAATGACATTTGAGAAGGATTTTGCCAAGAATCGTTTGCTGGAAGAAGAAGCGAAGCGTTTTGTGAAAAATGATTGTCTCGGCGAAGAACCTGGCTCGGAATCTGCGTTTGCTGGAAAGAGGTTTTCGTTCAAGTGCTACAACTGTGGAAGAGTCGGGCACAAGCGCTCGGAATGCAAAGCGAAGATAACGAATGCTTGCGGAATGCCACTTGAGTATTCAAAGTTTAACGAAACACGATAAGAATGAGCAAATGTAAACTGTGTTACTGATCGAGCTAACGATATTGCCTTCATTGCGCCCTGCAAACCAGAGCTAGCTGTAGAAGTTACGGAGAAGACCAACGACTCTTTTCAGTGGTTTCTGGACTCAGGAGCATCTGACCATGTGGTGAAAGAAAGAAGCTTTTTCGAAGAACTACACCGTAGTTCTCCGAAGATAACAATCGCTGTTGCAAAAAGTGGCCAATAGTCATTCGCCAAGTATGCTGGAACTATTCGGACCTGTGTAGAAGTAGATGGAAGGAAGATTTCCTCAGCATGGCCATCGGTAGGAATCAAACAAAAACCGTGCGAAGTGTGTCTGATTGGAAAACAAGCTCGTCAACCATTTGGAAGTGGTGTGAAGGACAACGATCGTCAAGGATACTGGGTATAGATAGAAGAGTAAACATAGATCCGCGGACACCGCTGACTAAAATATTTCAAGCGTGTAAGTAGTAATTTTCAAGAGTGTGACGGTTGAATATGACGTCATGCGCTCCATTGATGTTGTCCAAATCGTGACGTCATGCTCGTTTGGATACAGATTTTGACAGTTCGTTTGGATACAGATTTTGACAGTTCGTTTGGATACAACGGATTCATCATCACGGATCTATGTTTACTCTACTATCTATACTGGGGAGCTGGTACGTAGCGACGTTAGTGGACCCTACACGCCAAGAGATTCTTCGTTACGTTTATCGATAAATTCAGTCATTTGACCGTGGTGTATTTACTGAAAAGCAAGGACGGAATGTTGGAATGTTTTCAAGAATACAATGCGAAGATTACAGCTCTTTTGGCGTGAAGATAGCGAGGATACGATGGGACAATGGTGGTGAATATACGATTTGCCGTGGACAAGGAATTTCCATAGAATTCAAAGCTCCGTATACCCCCAGCAAAATGGAATTGCGGAACGTATGAACAGGACCCTACTGGACAAAGCCCGCTCGATGAAGTTTGACGCTGGATTACCAAAAAGTTTATGGGGAGAAGCCGTCTTGACTGCAGCCTATTTGTCAAATCATAATCCATCAAACCCCGTATGAAGTATGGTACAACAGGTAGCCGGACAAAGATAACCTGAGAGTGAGAATATTTGGTGTAAACGTACCGATGCATTGCAGAGGAAAGTTGAATTCCAGATCCGAGAAGAACTGTATGGTAGGATATGCGTCCAATGGCTACAGAATATGGGATCCGCGGAGAAGGAAAGTTTTTGTGAACCGAGATGTTATCATCCATGAGAGCAGTAGGAAATTAATAACAGGCTCAACCTATGTTGACGATGGTTTGGAAGAATTTTTTGAACTAGAGAAGGACATGGAATAGCAGCCTGCAAACCAAACAACAACGAGCAAGCCGATAAAACTCAAACTCGAAATGAAAACCGAACCGAAGTTGATGAACCGGTTGGAAATTCTGGTGATGTCATTGAGGATGCTAGTGAAGGCCCGAGACATACAAAAACTCATGTAATGGATGTAACATTCAGCGACCACCCCGTAACGAAACGTATTGCAAACTCACCCGTCTGGCTGAATGATTATCACGTGTCATATAGCAGTGTGGAAACATCGACGGCCTATGCCTTAAATGCCCAAGCTTTTGTAGGAGATATTCCTAGTAGTATTGCCAAATTGAAGAAGAGGGACGATTGGAAGCGATGGAAACGCAGCAATCGAAAGTGAACTACACTGCCTATAATCGCATAATTGTCCCATATGAATAGGAAACCCAGCAAAGATGGGACTGATATGCGATCATGGGCAGTACAGAGCTTAAAAAAAAACAACGTGGAAACTAGAACCCAGGCCTGAAGGAAAGAACATCGTGGAAAGCAAATGGGTATTCCGTGCTAAACGTGACGATGATGGAAATATTCAGCGATATAAAGCACGTCTCTTTGCCAAAGGATACTCACAGAAGAAGAATTACGATTACACCGAAACCTATGCTCCAGTGGCTTGGAATGCGACGTTCCGAATCATGCTGAGTATTGCGAACCATTTCAAGTACATCATACACCAAATGGACGCGAAAATAGCGTTTTTGAATGGAAATTTGAAGGACGAAATTTATTTAAACCAGCCAGGTGGATTCGAAAAAGGAAATCGAACTTAGGTATGCCGCCTACAGACATCGCTTTATGGACTCAAGCAGGCGTTACGAAGCTGGAATGATGCTGAGTTTGAGATTCAAACGCACAAATTATGATTGCTGCACAAACAAACAGACGAAATTTGCGAAATTTCCCTCGACCACGCTTTTAACAATCATTTTAAATCTTCATAGTAGTGGCGCTCACAACCAGAGGCGTGCGCATCGTTTTTCTTTGCGTTTGACGTTTCACACTAGCGCTTTCTTTTCACGATATTGCACAACACAGTGTTTCGTGAAACATTTCCACCAGGTGATGGTAGTGTAAACTGGGCGATGAATTTTAACAAAAAATGTCCTAGGTGTTACGTCTGTTTATCTGTGATTGCTGTTGGTACTGGAAACGAAATGGAGATGTCATTGTAAATTTATTGCTGTAAGTGGATGACATTTTGCTGATGACAAACAATATCGAAGAAGTCTAACGAATCAAAACACAACTTTCGGAAAATTTTGAAATGACTGATATGGGTGAAATTAAGCAATTTCTTGGAAGAAGTTGAACGAGATATCAATCAGGGTCGATTGAAACCCAGATAACCGAAATACATTGATGGTACACCCTAAATATTTTTGTAAGGTAAACAGCAAATTTTACTGGTTTTTGCCATGCTGAATGCGTTCAGCAACACATAGCTGAATTGCAGCACATTTTTCTCCAGCAATTTATGCTGATAGGGCATCAAGTTGTGCTGGAACCCAGCAAACTATTGCTGAAAGTTCAGCAACTGCTGGTTTTTGCTTTCATCATCACTGACCGATTCGTAGTTATTCCGGATTTCTTGCAGAATTTTGTCTTTTTGGGAATCTAATATCTACAGCCGTTACAAAAGTTGTATTACTATCAATCCCAAGTTTGTATATAATCAACCATCGTCTGTGGTCCCTTGAAAATCTACGAACCGTTCCAAGTGAGACATTCGATATCACGCAAATTATCCTAGAGATAAGAACTTCAGCTTTCAGTTTTGCACTATTTTAAGGTGAAGCTCCCTAGAGATCATAACAAACATGTAATTCTTCTTTTGCGCCACCCTCCCAACCACCCACTCGAACCAAACAAACTAAGCAGCGCACAGTGTGGTATATCTTGTCCAAAAAAAGGTAACAAAATCTCTGCCAAACTAAACGTGATAAATTAGTAATTAGTAGTTTTACATGTTAGAACTTTTAAATACTCCGTTTTGGTTTCGTAGGCTCACTGGCGCAACTAGCTCCCAAAAATATTCTCAAACATTTATAAATACTTCTTGTTGTCCAGCATTGAACACACTTATCGCACTGTGCGCCGTTATATTTACGTTTTTGACAATTCTTTCCTTTGTTCTCGTGCGCTTCTATCTAGTCGTTCTACCGTGATACGGGGTGATATTAATAAATTCCAAAACCGATGCATAAACAGCAAACAAACTGCTCTGTAGCACTTTGACATCTTTGGCGTGAATGTTGAATCAGTTTTCTAAAACTACATGAAATAATAAATGATGAAGAAATTGATTTTTCTTCGAAAACTCTGACAGCGATCAAATAAATCACAGGCTGCGCTGAACAACACCACTCGGTTTTACGGTACGCTCTTGAGTTGTTTTTTTACCGCGAACGAAATTATTTCGGTTTTTGGACAAAAAAGTGGATAATACGCGAATTTCCGGCGACAAATAGTGCATTAAATGAAAAAGGAGACAGTTTCCTCCATATCATTAAATTTTGACGGTGCTGGTGAGTTTAAAAGTGAATTTATTCATCATTTGAAAAAAAAAATGTGCAACGCGCTCGCCAATGAAAAAAGTGTTCTGAGTGCTACATTTTGGCACGAATTTGAAGAATAGTGGCGACTATTGTGAAGTACTCCAACTCCATGGATAGGAAATTTAATAAGCTACCTCAAGTAGTTATTTAAGTACATTTCAGGCAGGTAAGTCAACTTTATTTGAAGGATTTATTCATCAACCTCCGCATCCGTCGTTAGTTTGGGCTAGGGGAAGGAGGAGGAAGGGAGCTAGTGAGTGCCATACTGCCGGCCATCTTTGATCTCTAGCAACCTCGTCCTTAAGTGATCAAGCATGTTCACTGATCCGTTTCGATGATCAATGGGCACTGTTAGTTTTTGACAAATCCATTCAAACTGACATGGAGCTTCTGAAGTACTTGAAATATCCTGATTATTTATACTGAATTGGTGAGTTCGTTCTATGTTATCTCATACTTATCATCAATATCGGAAGCAACCAATAAGAATCATTTACTCGTATACTTCTTCCTGATATGGTCCAAACATAAAAGACCATACCATCAATTAGAAATACGCAATAAACAGCCACAGCTTGCCAGCACATCGAGCGACCCCTCGTCGGACCTGCTCTGTGCGCCCCATCTCACGCACACAACTGCGCAGATAATCAATGAATTTCATTCGCACACCAGTCCATGGTTTCACGGTATTGGTGCCATCGCTATCCCAGCCCATGCAACGGAACGGGACGGCATACTCCCTTATTGATGTGCTCCCTCTCGCTCCAACCCATTCAGGTGATTCGACGACGACGACGACGACGGACCATGAATGATGATGATCGCGAAAGGGGCTGCCTGATGGTCTCTCGCTCGGTCCACTCCACACTTGGATCTCTTTTTCCTGTGTTGCTCGAACGCAGCAGAAGACGATGCGGGAACGACAGCGACGACGGTGGACCTTCCTTTTGTCTTCCTTTTCGTCGTCGAGCAGCAGCAGCAGTAGCAGTAGCAAGTCCTTCTTCGGAGTCCCGGTGCAGTCGTGTAGTAGTCGTCGTCGCCGTCGTAGGGAACACTTTGGAACAAGTCGCGCTCTGGGTCGTTGGGTTTCCATAGTTAGGAGAAAGTGAAGAAAGTGAGCCCCAAAGTAGCCCCCCGTTAGTGTGGTGTGACGTGAACGACGAGACCCATCGCAGCATTACTACCAGTGAGGTGAACCTAACCTAGAAATTCGCTATGAAGAAAACCATCATCAGCTGAAGCAAATATGGCGAGTCGAGTTTATTGGAAAAAGTGATGTGGAATTGCGAGAAGATTTTTTTTTTCGCTGCCCCACTCAACGACAGATTCGACGAGAAGCAGCACACGAAAAGTGGATTGACGGGTGAGGAGAAGAGGTGAGAAGTGTTGTGCGGGGCTCTAGAGGTTGGCTGGAGGTCCAAGAAGGGGGCCTAAAAGGCACAGCAAAAAAGTGTGTTCAGTTTCCTTTGTGGAACTTTTTTCAGTGTTGCTCGTGCAAGTGTTTGTGTGTGAACGCCTATTTGGAAGCGAGCTGGTGCGCTAGTGGCAGTGAGTTTAATCGTTTGTATGAATCGAAGACAGCAGACGGCTACACAACTTTGACAGTTCGGTTCACTGGAACCGCTGCTGCCGATGTGGAGGAGAGGCTGCTGGTGCTGAATATAATATACATTGTACAAGAGTGGAGTCAGTCGAGTTTGAGTGGAGAGGAATGAAAAAAGAGCTAGTGACACCTCTTGTGCTGCTGTGCTGTGTTCCGACAAACGGAAGCAACTCCTAGGCATACAAAATGGAAGCAGCAGGTCCGGCAGATTCTTCCGGAACCAATACCTGAAGGCGTCGTCAACGGGGAACGGTAGGAAAATCGGGAAAATTTCGCAGTCATTTTCGGGGATAGGGGTGGTGAACCTTGTTCGGGGATGCCTCCACAAAGAGCCCTGTCCCGCATAATGTACCCCATTCGCTCGCAGGCTGTTCGGCTTGAAGTGTGTGTCCTTGAGAAAGGAATGCTCGGTTGCTGCTGCTTTTTCTGAGCCGCTGTTGCTAACCGTTATGCATTTCTACTTTCTGTGTCTGAAGTTAATTTACACATCATGGAATTGGGTTGAAAGTTGGCTGGGCTGCACGGAGGATTGTTCGTTATGCTACCAAGTCGGTTAATTCGTATATTCTACGAATGTCAAACATTGATTTTGATGACTTGAAACACATGGAAATTTATATATGTAGTAAGAATTCGTGGATCACGACAAAAAATTTGCCTAATATATAGGCTGACCATCCTTCCCGTATTTAACGGGACAACAAAATTTTCAAACACTCGTCACTGGAGTATAGTTAACGTTTTTGACTCAATTATTCGTTCTTTCCAACTGAAATAGCATTATTAACAACATACAGTTCTGTCTTTGGACATTGATTTGCTTTTTGTTGACTTTCCGAAATGTGTCCCGTATTTAAACGGGACAAATCTGGTCAGCCTACTAATATAGTATTGGGAATGGTAGTCGACAAACGCGTCAAAATATCAGAATTACAGGCTGAAATTACTTCCAATTATTGTTCTAATATTATGATAAACCTAGGCGTGTTAGTGGACTCTCTGGAAGAACCTAAAAGAAAATCGAGTTAAATACTGTTCCATTCAATTTCAACTGTGTTTGCATCCTATGACAGATACGTATTTCAACCTCAACTGTAAGATCGTCGTCAGTTTAATAATAGCATAAAACGAGCTCACCAACTCATTTGCACATAATTACTAATGTTTTTCGTCGAAACGCGTGAACCCCTGGCAAGCTGTTTAAAAGTTCCTTTTAGAAATGCTGGTTGAATATTTCGTAATAGTGTGGTTTTAGTATCCTCCTCTAGGCAAATCTTCCATTGGCATTAATAGACAAAAATATATGAAAGAATTTCTACAGATATTGATTTCTGCGCAGAATTCCTAGCAGGAGTTTTTAAGGAAGCCCCTGAAAACATTTTTTAGATGAATCTTCGGATAATCCAACAAAATAATCTCTGATAGGATTTGTTAGGGGAATCGATCGAAAATACTTCTGGAGGAATTACCAAGGGTAAAAGCGTGAGGGAAATGATTTCTAGGATAAATGTCTTGTGTCTATGACCTTAAGAATACTGTTTTGTGTTCAGAAAGTGTCATTAATAGAACGGCATGAGGAATCCCATGCTAAATCTGTTCGAGGAATCATTAAAATAATTAAGATCGGACTTGATTATCGGAGAATGCGCAGAACAATTTCACTTTGGACATTCGAATCACCCGGAGCCGTTTGATTTTCCTTTTCCTTTTAGCGCTTTTTTGTTAGGCGATGTTGCTTCTGGGGATTCCTAAAACAACTGCAATTGGAGATTGCATCAGGAGTTCCCGCTTGGGATTCCTCCAAGACTTTCTTCTGATAATTCTTCCAGATTATTTCAGGATCTCCATCTGTAGGTTATTTCAGGAATGTCACATAGGATTCCTTTAGGAATTCCTGATGCTGGAGATTCTCCGGAAACTCTTCCTGGGAATCCATCCAGGAATTCATTTTAGGGATTCCTACAGGAATTTATTCATTGGATTCCTCCAAGAATTTCTAATGAGGGTTTTTCCCGAAATTCTGTCCGAGGAATGCTCCAAGAACTTTGGTTCTACATCTGGGGTTTCCTTCGTAATTTCTTGCTGTGATTTTATCCAGAAAATATTTCAGCAGGAATTCCTTCTGAGGATTGCTTCAACTCCTTTTAGGGATTACTACAGGAATTATATCTGAGGTGTTTCCCACAGAATTGCTGCTTGAGATTGCGACAGGAATTCCTTCACGAATGCCTTCTGTTGATTCCCCACTAGCATAGCATAGCATAGCATGAATACTTGCACAAATCTTGGATGGAGTTGCAAAGTTGAATATTTCCATTGACATTGCTGATGTCGCTACTATCTACAATGTCATAGATTCACTCAGCTCCACACACCTGGCCAAGTCCTTGCAAGCATTTATAAATCCCTTCATCAACTTAGAAAGAGCCCAGAACTGAAGCATCTTCCAATAGATGAAAGGATGTTGAAAATAGCGAATTTTCAACTTATATGCAGTTATAAAGTAAATATACTGAAATAGAAATATTTTTCAATAAATAATATTGGAAAGATCTCACCAATTGTTGTGGGGTTTTTTGTGGTTCAATGCCGATCATCTAATTGTCTTGATTAATGTTCTTCTCTGTAAAGAACAACACAATACTCAGCAAAGAACAACACAATACTGAACACTAAACACCCGCGCATCTATTGTTTTGTTTTTCACTCGAGACAATAGCGAACGCGATCGATTATGCTGCCATACTCACCCCTACAGGAGTGATGCATGCACAGCCAAGAACAACACAATCGCCTTCTGTTGATTCCCCACTATTCCTTTATTGACGATGAAACGCAAAGCTAAATTGCGCAGGTGGCGCTTTTCTAAAACAGTGAATTTCGAACCCTAGACTGAATTACTAATGATACAAATGGAAGAAAAGTGAAATTATTGCAGATTCTCCTCACTTTCATGCAATGTATTGACCACAAATATGTTATTTTTGATTCCAAAGTTGAAAATTTTGCGATACTTAATCTCACATTTGATCGCCAATGGATTCCTTCTGGGAATTTCCACAGGACTTCTTTCAGAAGTTTTTTTTATTGGATTTCTGCAATCGTTCTGTCAGGTACTCCATCCAGAATTCCTTCTGAGGAGTAACATAAGAATTCAATTTGGGGATTTATCCAGAAGGAATTCTTGTAAGACTCCAAATACAAAATCTGCAAGAAACATTCCTATAAGAAACTCTAGAAGGAACTCCTTGGAGAAACCCTCGTGGAGCCTCGTAGCCGTGTGGTTAGGGTCACCAAGCTTCTAATCGCACCATGCTATGGGGTGAGGCTTCGATTCCCGCTCCGGGCGATGAAACTTTTCGTGAGAATAGTTTCTTCTCCGCATCCACTGGTGCATGGTTCGTGTGTCCCTTGTCTAGTGTTAAGTTTCATTCAGTCTGTACAGCCTCTGGCTGAAGACGGTGTCCGCGTCTTTCAAACAACTCCTTGGAGAAATCGCACAAAGAACTCCTGTAGAATTCATAGAAAAAAACTTACCAGGAACTTCTGTAGGATTTCCAGAAAGTACTTCTCGAAGATTCCTAGCGAGAACTCCTGGAAGGATACCAGAAGAAAGAGTCCAGAAGAGCTCCCAGAAGAAATTTGGTGGATTTTTGGAAGGAACTTCTAGAGTTCCGAAAGAAACTCCTGGAGGATAGCCAGAAGAATGCCATGGAGGATTCCCAGAATGAACTACTGAATGATTCTCCGAAAAAACTTCTAGGATATCTTGCAGGAAATACTCAAGTTTCCTAACCTCAAGTCTACCTGTCCAACGAGTGTAACTTCTTTAATGTTAAAAATAATAGCTTGTAATCAGGAGAAAATGACGAGAATAGAGCTATTCCCACTGATTTCTATTTTGGGGTTGATCCTAAATGTTTTGCAATTGTAAATTTTAGGGTAGTTGAACAGATAAAAAAAGGAGATTAAGAGTCGGCCTTAGAAATACTGGAAAATTTCTTTAAAACTTCTGGAGAGAATCTAGCACAAGTTTGATTATGAATTCCAGAGGGAAGACCTATAATAAGCTCACAAAGAGCTTCCAGCTCGGGAGTCCCAGAAGAAACATCTGGAGAAATGGCCGGGCGAATATCAGAAGTAGGGTTTTTCGGTCTTAAGGTGAACGTCCCTTGCGTTCACTTACCAAATTCTGTATTTTGCCTCACCTCACGTTTTTGTGAGCACGAATCAAACAAAGCAGGCTGAAAATGTTACTCAATGTCAATCAGATTTGTGTTCTTAAAGTTATGACTGAATTTATAGACGGCCATTGTGGCGGCCATCTATGGTTTCACACAACCTTGTCCTTCAAGTATTTGGTGCGCAATTCTAGATGGATTTCCTGAAAAAATGCCAGAGGAAATCTTTAACTAATCTAAGAAGGAATCACACAATACGCGACGCGACACAAGACAACACTTATCGTTCTTACAATCGTCAAGAAAAGATTCAAAAAATTACCTTTTGTCGACCGGTTTCGGGCGAGATCTAGCCCATCTTCAGGACAATGTCCGACTGACATTGTCCTGAAGATGGGCTAGATCTCGCCCCAAACCGGTCGACAAAAGGTAATTTTTTAAATCTTTTCTTGACGATTGTAAGAACGATAAGTGTTGTCTTGTGTCGCGTCGCGTATTGTGTGTGTCGTGTAGTTCTTACGTTAGTGCAACTGTAAAGTCAATTGTAAGAAAGAATTCTTAATGAAATCCCACAAACAACTTTTGGAAGAATCCCAGGAAGAACTTCTGAGGGAACCTCAGAAAAAAGTGCTTGAGGTAGTAATCATTCTCGTAGGCACTTCGGTAGAAAACCCCCGACGAACTCCTTGAGAATTTCAGAAGGGATATCTGAAAGAACTCGTGGCATGAATTACAAGAGTATCTTTTAGAGGTAAAACCTAGAATGAATCTCCCAAAAAATTCCAATTCCTGGTGGAACTCCCAGTGACCCTCACATATTTTAAAACGTAGAGTAGCTAGCGAAATGGTGTACGAAATTTGCTAAAATTTGGTTGAGAAATGGGCTTTTACAGTCTTGTAAACATTCGACACTTTTCACTACCTTCGTTTCGTTGCCGCGGTCGGGTGTCAGCTTGCTTTGTTTCGTTCGAGCGCGACCGCTACCTCTTACACACAACACGAGCGGTAGAACGAAGATCAATAAACATAAGAAGGAGTCAAATCAATGCCGTATGACACGATGACATTTGTCTAATTCTAGCTTTTCGCATAGAATTTCAACCAATTTCGATTATGAATGTTAATATTAGTTTATTCTTGCATGTTGCATTGAATACGACACATACATGGCCAATACAGGTCTCATTATCGAAGAAGACAGGAATAACAAAAACCGAAACGTCTTCAGAAGACGCAATCGTGGTGAAGTGCATTCGTTTGACATTGTTGTTTCGTACGGTAGTTTGATTGCTTGTGTTGCGAATGTTGGAGTCAAAGGAGGCCGAATATCGACGAAAAGGTTCGAATGACTGTGATCTCTAACAAGCCTGGGCTTTTAGCGATTTTATGGAAATTATATTTTTTACCAGGGGTTAAACGGGTTAATGAGTGTCACTCCTCTATAATTGGTGTTCGTTCTATGCCTCTTGCAACCTCATCTACCATAGGTAGACTCGCGATTTTTCTTTGGTAATTTATGCCTAATCCGTTCGCTTCTCTCGTTTGTCGGGTGAAGATCACTGCGTCCAGATTTTAGAACTATTGTGATATACCCTTTTGCTGTGAGGTACGCAAGTTATCTCAGTAACATGTTTGTCACTGAGATACCTTGGTATCGACTGAATTCAAGACCATCTTTTATTGATGAATAGAGATCCTGAGTTACAGTATGTGACTCCCACATTCTGGCGAGACTAACTTTATGAAGCCAACCACGTCCTTGGGAGATAAGATGCATATGTCAGCAGGCCCTAAAAAGGGCTTGCTGAGAACTTTGAATCTACGTTGGGTGAGTGCATTGCAATTGCAGAGGATGTGTTCTGATGTTTCCCTCTCCTCGTCACAGAAGCGGCAATTTGAGGTTTGGATTGCTCCGATCTTTTGTAGATGGTATCTGCAGGGGCAGTGTCCAGTTATTAGACCGGTGTAGATGTTGAGATCCCTTTTGTTGAGACCTAATAGTTGTTGGGTTTTCTTGGGGTTTATCGTTACGAGCCTTTTGGATTGGCTCGTATGGGGAAGTGCATTCCAGTTTGATGTGATTTGACTGACCATATATTTGTTCAGTTCCATTTTTACAGAGCAGTCTGAGATCCCGCAGAAGGGCTCAGGGCCAATGAACCTTTCATTAGATCCATTCCTGGCTAGCTCATCAGCAATCTCGTTTCCCTCTAGATCCGTATGTCCTGGGATCCAATATAGGTAGACTCGATTGCGTATGGATAAGTTTTTCAAAGCCAGAATGCATTCCCACACTAGCTTTGAGTTACAAGTGTAGTTATTAAGCGACTTAAGTGCCGCTTGGCTGTCAGAGAAAATACATATTTTTGCAAACCGTTCGCTTAATTTGTACCAAGCAGTGCAAATGATGGGAGACGTCTTGACGGCACCGTTTTCCGCCGCACACCATTGGCAATTTCGTAAATCTCCACATAGCATTCTGTTCTCTGGTAACTTGCGCCTCGGTATGACATATTCATCGATACTCCTCTTCCTTTATGCGGTAGGGGAGACTGAGGAGACTTGATCCCTGGGGAGACTTGTTCCCCCCATATTTGCTCGGAATCAAAAACATTTTTCTTTTAGCATATTTTTTTCAAAACTACTCCTGGACAAACGACCATGTTTTGGCTACAAGTGATTTCGATTGTACATTGCATTATTTTTTAACGGCTGATGGTTTGTTTTCAGTCCTTCAGAAATCTTTTAGGCGATTCCGAAAAATCTCAATAACTTTGTGAAAATTGAACCAAATCGTGTCAAAATTTCACAGCACATAGTTTAAATAAAATACTTTCAAACTTATTTACCTAAATAAGGCTGTTGTTAGCATACTTTAAATAATTCAGCTTAGTATACACAACAATGACATGGGCAGACTTGATCCCTCGGGGATTACACACACATTATGCATGTGAAAAATAAAATTCTATTCGGAAGCATCTATTTACTTGGAATTCTAGTCTATTCAACGATAACATGTATCAGATAATTATAACTTTAGTACAAACCAAGAAAAGGGGGATCAAGTCTCCCCATTTTGAAAATACGACATATCCTTAAAAATTTAGGGGAATCTTACAATTTCAAACTCTCCATATTCATCTAAAATACAAAAAAAACTCGAAAAGAAAACGAATAGGAAGACTCTGGAATTATTTTCCCTTTAAATAAACCATGTGTTCAAAGGGGGATCAAGTATCACCCATTTTTGAAAAATACATAACAAGACATGCCTCTATAAAAACACAGTTTTGAAAACTTTAACAATAATTTAAAGGCCTTTTGTTATGTATTAACTTTCCATAGATGTTTACCTGCCATTTTGTATGGAAATCGGATCTAGTTTTGTGTTTTTTCTTAAAGTTTCAGGTCAACTAAGAAAAAGGGATCAAGTCTCCCCAGTCTCCCCTATATTTTGTCTTAGTTGCACTCGCTTTCCTGTAGCATTTTCTTATCTGCCGGATAATCCAGATAGATACCAACAACCAGCTTCTGGCAACGTATGTTTCATACCTCATTTTATGCTATTCCTCATCGAACCTACAAGTTGCCGTTGAACAATAGGTCACTGTGGGCGCTGGGCTCATCACTCCGGATCTTAAGGCGTAAGTGCACAGGGTCAAATATTTCCCAGGTAACAATTTGATGCTGTACAAACGTTTCTCCAACTATTTTAAATCAGCCTTCACTCGAGCAAAAGCTGAGCACAAGAGGTACAATCCTTTATTCAGCTCCTAAACATCTAATTTTGGTGGTTTTATTTAACCTTTAGCTGGTTTGAGGTTCATTGGAAGGCTAATTAATCTGTGGGAAAACTGGGAATTGAACTCGGACCTTCTGATCTATAGTCACTCATCTTAGCACCTACCAGTGAAGGGAACTGTCAGACAAAAGAGGCGTGAAACAAGCAACAAAGAAGGCACAACGATTACTCTTTATCCCTACTGGTAACAGATAATGACATGATCTCGAATTTTTTTCTTTGCAGACAAAACGGAAGCTGAATTTGTTGCGTATTTTTCAACTCGTGAATAATCAATTATTACTAACCCAAAGTCAAAACTGTTTGATGATAGATCTTCAACAGAGTTGCAGTGTTTACCGACTCGAAGTTACCGTTCGAAAATCGTATGCAAGGCTTAAAAATCTCTAAACTCGTGGTGGAAGATGTTTATACTATTGTGCTCAAGTTGGGACAATCTTGTGTCGCATTGGGTGGATTGTCGCAACAAATACAGGTTGCGACATTGTCATTATTGTTGCGCGATGGTTGAATTTTGATTCACTGGCACCTACATCACACAATTGTATACATATCCTCGAAAACAAGAGCAGTACTTGTTGTGTCTGAATAGTCAAGAACATAAGTTGAACTAAGTCTGTATTGAGACTGAAGAAGCGACGTGGACTTCACGAAAACATGCTTGGGTCAGCTGTCAAACATTATTTGATTAAAGGTTTAACAACAGATGATTAATTCTGCATGTTGGTGTATGTTTTAAAGCTGGTTACTCAGATTAATAACATTCTATTCAACTTGATATTCAGCCATCTATGTATTGCTGATTAAAGAGGTTGAAAAAAACATACTTCAGACCAATATTCAGCTGTTATTGTGTTCAGCCATTGACACCATTAACCAGCTATTGTTCAGCTAATACGCTCACTGTTCAGCATTCATTGTTACTTGGGTTGTTCAAAAAGAAATCAATGCTCAAACATCTTGTTTGACTCGATCGAATTTTCATTAGTGTCAAACTGATGTTGTTTCTAGTGTTTTTTTTTCTTGTCAAATATTTGACCCTGTGTACTTCAGGTCTTACCAAATAGTCGGGTCGATGTTCGGCCATCTGAAGGTTCTCACAACGGTTACATTCTGACATCCACCAGATGGTTTCTTGGATAGATCTTGTACTTACACGTAGTACAAAATCTTCGGAACCCGAAGTCTTAAACATCTCAGAACTCTTTCCTGTAACAATTGTAGAATCACAGACGTGGGTGGACGTGGCCTCCTTCTGTAATAATGCATGTCTTTCAAACATTCCTTCCGCCTCCCGATAATCAGTTCCATAACCGGTCGCACTATTTTTAGATTGTAACCTGTGTTAATCAATCCAAGACTTTCCATTAGTCTCCCAAACCGTGGTAGAATCGTTCGACTAATTCACAGTTTATGTCTAACTGAAATTAGCGCTTAATTCACTGCCAAGATCACAATAAAAGAGCACATGGTTGCTGTTTAACAGCCATAAATTGTACATTGCGTCTGCAAAATTGACACATTTCAGTTGAACAATCTCATAGGCCGCGCGCGAGATGTTCTAGCCGCGTACTTCGACCTTCCGCGACCGTCCCCCACCCGCTCCTCCGTCGTTTCATACCTTTTGAACCAGATTCCGCCATCAACTCGGGCCCGCACGCGAAATGGGTGCGACAATTTAAATTTACATTCATCTGCCTCATTTCCTCGAAATAACAATCACAACAAAACAAACACACCGTCCCATCGGAATCAAAATGTCTGCACAACACAGAACTAAACCCGAGAACGGCCCGCCGCGCTCATAGGTATGTATATTAAAATGAAAAAGTGTGAAATAGCGAGTAACAGAAAAAAAGCGAGATCCCATCTCTTTCGGGTGACCGTATTATTATTACACTCGGACGGGGTGCTACTTCTGCTTCTGCTGCTGCTGTTGCTGATAATGACCGAAACCGCACACAGCACTTAAGTAGAAAGGAATCGCAAGCACAAATCCGCGTGTTTTACAGCGCGGAGCCAACCCAAGGCCTGATGGTGGTAGCCAGAAGCAGAAGCAGCAGCAGCAGCAGCATCAGACTGAGCGCGGCGGTGACGTCAATCAGGTGATTGCACGCTCCCGCCTCGGCCGGCGATGATGGTTGGTAGAGAAGCAGAAGAGCTCGCGCGAGGCAGTAGTGACAGCTGCTGTTCGCGGCTGCTGCTGCTCCTGGCAAATTTTCGGGACCAGAAATGACCTTGAGCTAGTTTGCTGCGGGTAGGGGTTTGCACGAAAGTCATACGCACTGGCGACGGCGAGGACGGGGCGTTCCTTTGACGAGGGTCTTTTTTATTTAACGGGAATTTAGGGTTTAGAGAGGTGTGTAGAAAGGGAACTGGTCGACCCTGTTTGAGTATAGCGAAGATCGAATTGGAATTTAGTTAGAACGATTGAAATGTTTTTGTCATATAATTTAAGTTGTTGGTTTACTGAAATAACGTGACAATTTAACATTAGGGGGTTCAGATTTTAAGGACAGACTTGTTAGAATCCCAAAATGGCCGCCACAATGGCCGACTTTGACACCTACTCACGATTTTGGAAGCACAACACTCTTCGTAAACAAAACCACCGCACCTGAGCTTCTCATTTTAAGCTTATTACAAGTGAGCAAGAACAGAATAATAAAATGCACTGTTGTTTGAAGCTTGCTTCTTGAGATTTGTGCGTCTGAAGTTCTAATGCACTGTTGCAGCGGGATTTCAAGACGTTTGTCCTTAAGTAGCATTCAAATTGCTAATATAGGGCAGTTTAGCAGTCGAACTGCTATGATACGGCCACAGACAAACAGACGTAACACTCCGAAAATTTCCATCGTACACCGATTGAACGGTCTATTTAAGATTTTGATAGTTGGTCAACTACCCACCCGTGGCGCTCGCATCGTTTTTGTTCGAGTTTGACGTTTGCCCACTACCGCCACCTAGTTCATGATCGGCCAAACTCTGCCCTTTTAGCATTGGGCGAACATGTTTCCGTGACTATAATTGGAATCGAAACATGTTCGAAGTGTTACGTCTGTTTGTCTGTGATACGGCAGTAAGAAGGTCGAAGGCAGATATGAAACAGAAATACAGCTTATTCAAATGCTTATTGGTTACCTGGGACCTCTTGAAATTCCTCCCAGGATTTTACAAGATTCCTTCCTTTTTTCAGATTTTTTTCACTCCATTTGTCTTTGAATACTTTGAATTGCTTCCGGACTGCTGCCAGCATTTTTTCCAACATTCGAACATTTCTTTCCGGAATTTTTCCTTGAGAATCTTCCGGAATTCCGATTGTTTTTTTCTGGATTTTTATGGGGATCATACAGAATTTCTTCCAGGGGTTTTCCCGGTATTGCTCCCAGAGTTTCCGTGGGTTTCTACCAGGATTTATCCCGAGATCACCACAAGAGTTTCTCTCGGGATTTACCGCAGATGTTGTCGCGGAGTTTCTGCTAGAGTTTCTCTCGGGATTCCTCTTGATGATTTTCCGCGATTCCTTCCAGTGTTTCTCTTGTGAATCGAGATTTCTCCCAGCGTTGATCCCAGGAGTTATTTATGGGCTTTCTACTGTAGCTCCTCCAAAGGTTTTCACTAATTTTCTGCAGGAATTCCTTCCTAGATTTCTTCCGAAGTTTCTCCTGTGATTTTATCAAGAAATTTCCGATAGCTTTCTTCTACAGTTTCTCCTTGGATTTCTACAGAAGTTCCAGCTGGGATGTTTCGTAAAGGTTCTCGCCGGATTTCTTTTGAAGTTTCACCTGAGTTATTTATGGGAATTCTACTGTAGCTCCTCCAAAGGTTTTCACTAATTTTCTGCAGGAATTCCTTCCTAGATTTCTTCCGAAGTTTCTCCTGAGATTTCTTCAAGAAATTTCCGATAGCTTTCTTCTAGAGCTTCTCTTTGGATTTCTACAGAAGTTCCAGCTGGGATGTTTCCTAAAGGTTCTCGCGGGATTACTTTTGAAGTTTCACCTGAGTTATTTATGGGAATTCTACTGTAGCTCCTCCTAAGGTTTTCACTAATTTTCTGCAGGAATTCCTTCCTAGATTTCCTCCCAAGTTTCTCCTGTGATTTTATCAAGAAATTTCCGATAGCTTTCTTCTAGAGTTTCTCCTTGGATTTCTACAGAAGTTCCAACTGGGATGTTTCCTAAAGGTTCTCGCGGGATTACTTTTGAAGTTTCACCTGAGTTATTTATGGGAATTCTACTGTAGCTCCTCCAAAGGTTTTCACTAATTTTCTGCAGGAATTCCTTCTTAGATTTCTTCCGAAGTTTCTCCTGTGATTTTATCAAGAAATTTCCGATAGCTTTCTTCTAGAGTTTCTCCTTGGATTTCTACAGAAGTTCCAGCTGGGATGTTTCCTAAAGGTTCTCGAGGGATTTCTTTTGAAGTTTCACCTGAATTTTTTATGGGAATTCTACTGTAGCTCCTCCAAAGGTTTTCACTAATTTTCTGCAGGATTTCCTTCCTAGATTTCTTCCGAAGTTTCTCCTGTGATTTCTTCAAGAAATTTCCGATAGCTTTCTTCTAGAGTTTCTCTTTGGATTTCTACACAAGTTCCAGCTGGTATGTTTTCCAAAGATTCTCGCGGGATTTCTTTTGAAGTTTCACCTGAGTTATTTATGGGAATTCTACTGTAGCTCCTTCTAAGGTTTTCACTAATTTTCTGCAGGAATTCCTTCCTAGATTTCTTCCGAAGTTTCTCCTGTGATTTTATCAAGAAATTTCCGATAGCTTTCTTCTAGAGTTTCTCCTTGGATTTCTACAGAAGTTCCAGCTGGGATGTTTCCTAAAGGTTCTCGCGGGATTTCTTTTGAAGTTTCACCTGAGTTATTTATGGGATTTCTACTGTAGCTCCTCCAAAGGTTTTCACTAATTTTCTGCAGGAATTCCTTCCTAGATTTCTTCCGAAGTTTCTCCTGTGATTTTATCAAGAAATTTCCGATAGCTTTCTTCTAGAGTTTCTCCTTGGATTTCTACAGAAGTTCCAGCTGGGATGTTTCCTAAAGGTTCTCGCGGGATTACTTTTGAAGTTTCACCTGAGTTATTTATGGGATTTCTACTGTAGCTCCTCCAAAGGTTTTCACTAATTTTCTGCAGGATTTCCTTCCTAGATTTCTTCCGAAGTTTCTCCTGTGATTTCTTCAAGAAATTTCCGATAGCTTTCTTCTAGAGTTTCTCTTTGGATTTCTACACAAGTTCCAGCTGGTATGTTTTCCAAAGATTCTCGCGGGATTTCTTTTGAAGTTTCTCCCGGGACTTCTCTCAGAAGAGTCCTCCCTGTGTTGATCCTGGGACGTCTCCCAGAGTTTTTCAATATTTATTCTCTTCTTTGTTTTAAAATTGTTTGGAGAGTCTTCTGGTATTTCTGCAGGGCTACTGCTGGTATTTATCATGGAGTTCTTCCCGCGTTTTTTTTTCGGATATTTTTCAAGGCTTGTAGTTGATTGCATAATTTCTTGCAATGATCCACTTGAGATTATTTTTTACGGATTTCCTCGGGATTATTCGCAAAGCTTTTCCTAGAATCTACCCGAAATGGATGCTACTTTTTGGAATGTCTTCAATAATTGCCCCGGAGTTCTTGCAGGGATTTTTAAGAGTTTTTCTCGGAATGTCTCCAGGGATAACTTACAAGGTTTCTTGTCAGAAATTCCCGAAGGAATCCCAGTCAAAAAAAAAATCCCCAAAGACTTATTGAAGAAAACTCGAAATAAATCTCAAAAGAAATCCTGAGAGAAACTGGGACATCTAGGAACAAAGGTTCTGGGAGTAATCCCAGGAGATATATCAAGGATATTTAAGGATGAACTTTGAAAACCTCTAATCAAATCCCGGGGTAGTTATTCCCGGGATTTCACATAGAGATTTTCAGTGTTCTTCCTTAAAGTTCTTCCTCAAACACCCGCAAGGAAATCCACGAGAAATATCTGATAACTGTGTCTGGAAGATATCCCTGGAACAACTTCTGCAAAAAAAAACTTCGAGAGAAACTGTTGGAAACTATCCCGAAACCACTAAAAGAAACTCCTGGAAGAACTTTGGAAAAAAATTGAAAAGATCTGCGGGAGGAATCCAGCGAGAAACTCTGGAAAAAAGCCCGGGGGTACATACTCTAGCAGAGATCCCGTGAAAACCCTCAAAAAAAAAAACCTGAAATCGTGAAAAATCTCAAAAGGATCTATTTATGAAAGCATATACGTAAAAACTTCTGGATATACTTGGGAAACCTGAAGAAAGCCAGACAAGAAAAACCTTTGATAATTCGGAAAAAAAAATCTGCGGGAAACTGGGAATCAATTAAATTGCACAATTTTGGCTTTTCAGAACTTTTAGATTTTCCTTCAAAACAGCAACTGTTCTTCCTCATTTGGAAGAACTACTGTTTATCTTTTGTTTTCTAACTTTGACTTCCTGTATAGGGGAAATTATGTATTTTCGGCGGTTTTGTTCCTTTCGTCATGGATTTTTTTTTGATAGCTGTTTAAGTCAGAGTTGGCCTTAAATCCTTTCCAACCTAGCTGAATTATACGACCAAGTATCAGGAAATTTGGCCAACAAAAAACTCCATGACGAAGAGAACAAACCTGCCGATAATACCCATACACACTTATTTCAGAGTCACTTGTTCGGCTGTTCTATTTTCGGTAAAAGTTTGGATTACCGAAGTTCAGCACAGTTTTACCGAAGTTCAGTTATTTTTTACCGAACTTTCGGTAAACATTACCGATGATTCAGTACAGTTTACAGAACTTTCGGTAATTTTTCGCCGGACTTCGGTAATATTTTGCTGAACATTCGGTAATCTGAACTTTTACCGAAAATAGAACAGCTGAATACGGTACTTTATTTTAAGTGTGTAGTCACCCTAGTCACCTAAATCGGAAATAAAAAATAAGCGACAGATAAAACTTTTTCGTGTTTTTCGATTTTTGTCCACTTTTTGTTTAACTTGTTGTGGTAATTGTCACAGGCAACGTAAACAAAAATTTGTTTACACACATACAAGTATAAGTAATGACTCCAACAGTTTACATCACATAAAACAAAGACTAAACAGATGAAAAAAATATGCAAAACTCTTGTTGCCCAACAGCACAATTGGCTTCTTCAGCGGTGTTGAGATAATTCTATATTCTGAATGTGCATGCCAAACTGAGCCGAAATCCAAATTTTCAGGAATGGTGGTTCCCGGGCACCTATTCAAAAATCAGTTTGAAGTTAGTACGGGAGCGATTTGTCGAATCACCCCTCGTCGCATTTTACACTGGGCAATGTGGGCAGTGAATCAAAATTCAACCATCGCGCAACAATAATGACAATGTCGCAACCTGTATTTGTTGCGACAATCCACCCAATGCGACATAAGTTTGTACCAACTTGAAAATAAAAGGATAAACGTCGTACATCACGAGTTTAGAGATTTTTAAGCCTTGCATTGCGATTTTCGAACGGTATCTATCATCAAACAGTTTCGACTTTGGGTTAGTAATAATTGATAATTCACGAGTTGAAAAGTACGCAACAAATTCAGCTTCCGTTTTGTCTGCAACAACAATTTTCGAGATCATGTCATTATCTGTTACCAGTAGGGATAAAGAGTAATCGTCGCGCCTTCTTTGTTGTTCGTTGTGTGCCTCTTTTGTCTGACAATTCTCTTCACTGGTACTGGGAGAAGCTGTCAAGCAGTTTCCCGGCTGTCAAAAGGTGATTTCAAAAAATATCTTTGAAATTGATTTTAGGTACCAAAACAAAGTTCTAAAAATCTGAAAACAATCTTAGTGGTTCAGAAAAAAATGCTTTTTGTGTATTACATCAAAAAATCAATACATTTAAAACTCCAATTATGCTGCTTCGTCACGAAAGGGATATTCAAAATTATGTATGGAATTTAACGGGCGTATGATCTGTGGAATTACTGATTGGACTTCAGAATGTTTTTTTTCCTGATTTTCAGTTTATTTGGATGTCATTGTAGATGAAATGTCGAAGAAATTTCTTGCAATTGTCCCAAAAGAGCTTTGGTGAAATCTGGAAAGTTCTTGAAAGAATTTAGCGATTTGATGGAATCTCTTGGATAATAAATCTTGTGCATTTTTCCTTAAATTTTTTGCCTAAGTTTTGAGGATATTTCTGTATAGTTTTTAAGTAATATAGACATTTTATAAAAATTTAGCCAATTTTTGAATTATAAACATGAAATTTCTCCCTGGAAAACTTAGGGAATTTCATTTTGTTTTACGAGTAGACACCCTGACTCCTTCACGGATTGCTAACTTCAATTTGCCATTTCTTCAGGATTTAACTAGAAGCTACTCTTCAAATTTCTCCCATATCCCATCTTAAGTTCTTAAATTTCTACAATACTTCCACCATAAACATCGTTCAGGGACCCGGGAGAAGACACTTCAAGAGTTGTATCTTAATGTAACACCGTAAAAAATCCTCCAGAATAAATTGTATCCACAAATTTCGTAAGAAATACTCTAGAACATTCTCAAAACTTCTTCAGAAACTCATTTCAAAATTTAATTTTTTTTATAGAATTTCCGCTGGGAATTCCGTGTTTGAATCGTAATTATGTATTGCGATAAGGTTTATTAGGTTTATGGATGAAGTGGCCCATATACCCTGGTAAACAATAAGCCTGTTTTGTGGATGGGACCTGGTGGGATGGATAGAGCACATGACTATCACGCCAAGGATCTAGGTTTGACTCTCTTTCTTCGGATGCACAGTGAAGCTGTGGACTCCCCGTAGGCTCATGTTAAAAAACAACTCAACAATAAAGATTTGAAAAAGCATTTAAATTAACCGTATTTCAGTATTATAAATATTGTATTCGCAAAAAAAATGACAAACATACAATAATTTATAACTTCTGATTGTATTCACAAAAATAGCTGATGTTTTGACCTAAAAGAGCATATCGCTCCCTTAATGCTAGAACTAGGTAACTCGTTTTGGAAAGTGCGGGTAAAAATGGCTGGTAAAACACATATCCTGCTATAAAACATACACTCTGTTGGTCTTAACAGATGAATCATTATGTGTTTTTGTAGTTTCAATCGACAAACTTTTGTTTATTGTGGTGTACGTTCAGATATAAACAAATTGCTCGCAATTTCGCCAAACCAGTTACCTAGTTCTAGCATTAAGGGCACGACATTATGTGTGAGTTTATCCTACAAATTTCACCGAAATCGTTTTAGTATTGGCACAGATATTGTTGTGGCGGTGTCAAGCGTCTAGGCCAATGTTTCCCAAACTTTTAGGAGCTATCGCCCCCTTAGAGCTTAAACAAAATATTTTCGCCCCCCTATGTGAGATTTTACTTTTCTATAGTAGAAGGTTGAAACTGTGCTTAGCTAAAACATTTAAAAGTGCTACTGTGGCATAGTTAGTAGTGCCATTTACATAATGTATGCCAATCTGTACCTATTTTCATTTAATTGTTTGGTAAATGCGTTATTTTTCCGCATTTGAAAAAATATACTGAATTTTAACCGTGCTTACATAAATAATAATATCGTGCTCATGCCTACTTCTCAAACCGTTGTTGATTGAGCATTGATTTATCGAGATAGAACGGAATGTGAACACTCGATATTCCCAACCAGATGTTTCACCATTGTTCTTAAAGGAAGTTTTCCAACAACCGAGAGTCAATGTTTGGTCACAAGTATTCAAATAGACTGGTGTAGAATTTGAAAACAATTACAAAAAATATATGAAAAAAGTGCGGTGTATTTTCAAATGTAGTTGCTTTTCTCTAAATCCAAATCCAGATCCAAATCAACGATCTTTTTTTAAATTTGAATGCTTCCTGTGTTTTAAATAAATTGGTCAAATAAGTTAATATGCAGCATTCATGACTAGATTTGAATGGAATTTTACGCAGAATTTTTTGAATGTTTTCAAATTACTTTCAGTAAAGTTTGGAATTCCTCCGAGAAGCTTCTCTGAAATATTTTCAAACACTATGTGCAACTGAGCATGAGCATGAGCATGAGCATGATTGACCGCCCGCGGTTGCTCCTCTGTTATTGCAAGGACAACTGCATTTACACAAAGAACCTACAGATGATGCTTGGGATTAGCTTTCTCTTCATTGTGTAAATGCTGGAATCCCAATACTTTTCAATAAGCAATACCAGCGCCGGCCGCGTCCGAATGCAGGTCAATTGAGGATAGGGAAGGAAGTGATGACGTGATTCTCGCTTAGGCCAATAACCGAGGAATTCTCTGCGTTACTACGAGAAATCACTAGGAGTTTGGACAGGGGAAATGGAGATGTGTTGAGGATTTCGTCGTGATAAACGAATGTAATGTTTTGATTCGCGATTAATGATGCGCTCGCGAAGAAATACCCTTCTAAGCCTTGGATGACGAACGCGATCTATTGTGCCTCAAAACTCACTCTACATAAGTATTCATTCGCAACTAAGGAGAACACAAAGCTAAACACCGACGCATCTGTAGTTTTCGTTTCCGCGCGAGACAATGCTGAACGCGATCGATTCACAAGTATTAACAAAATAACACGTGATAAATAAATCAGACAGATCTTACCGCATTGTTCGCCGTCTATCTTTTACCGACCCTCTCTTTTTCCAGAAATTCATGCAACCTTTAACTCTTAGAACCTCTTTTACTGAACATAAAAACTTGATTAGGAGTAAATGCCGTTACTTGAAGTAACGGACTAATCAAAGTGTGCCTCAAATATAAAAATTAGACTAAACAGACAAAACTTAATCTAACAAAAATATCTACGGTAATTGCACAAATATTATCTTAATTTGATACAGTAAACAATAGTATGAAACGAGCTCACCCATTCATGTGCTTCCATTTATCTCTCCATCGCTGGTTGTCCTAGTTTCTTGTACTCGAACGAGGCTAAAAATCAAAACTCAAAAGAACCACTAAATGCATCCACGGTAACGCGTCGAGTTCGAGCCCGAAATATTTTGCTTCCACCGGAGAAGCAAGCGACTGGAATGGAACAAGACACACTCGCGCCGATCGAACAATTTTTCGGTTCTGAATCGAGCTCAGGCCCGAAAGATTTTGCTTCCACCGGAGAAGCACGCGGCTGGAACTGAACAAGAAACACTCGCGCCGATCGAACGATTTTTCGGTTCTGAATCGAGCTCAGGCCCGAAAGATTTTGCTTCCACCGGAGAAGCACGCGGCTGGAACTGACAGGGTGGCCACCGAGTCGGGAATTTCGGGAAACCGGGAAAAGCTCGGGAATTTGAAACCACCGGGAAAAAGTCGGGAAAACCTCGGGAATTGTTGCTAGCCACCGGGAATTTCCAACATGGACACTCGGGCAACTTCTAAAATGTATACTCTTTCCAGAAGAATAAGTACGAGAATCTGTGGGATATGCAGTCAAAAACTGTGAACTGGTTTTTTTCTTGAGAATTAAGGTTTTTTTCTTAAGAATTAATGTCTCCGAGTAATGACAATAAAAGTGAATAATAATGATGTTACCTAACACCACAATTTGAATAATTCAAGAGATATTCTAAAGAACATTCTGGTGGAAAGACTGGTTGAGACAAATAAAAATATTTATAGATTCATATGACCCTCCTGCATTTCAGGATATACATGCTCCGAAAGCATTAAACGTCCTATAAAAGTTCTATAAAACAAAAAATATAACTTCTTTCTGAAAAAAGTCCTGGTACAATCACTAGGAGAATATTTGTTATAGCCTATGTATGAGTGAAAAGTCTTTGAGAGATTCGGATAGGATGCTGATCAAATTTTTGATTGATTTCATGAAAGAATTGCTCCAAGAAATTCTTGATGTAATGCCAGAAGAAATTCAAATTAAAAATTTTAAAAATCTGGATGAGTGATGCTGGTTAAAACATTCTTACAATTTAAAAATAATTAGTGAAAAATATTTGGAAGAATATAAGAATCAAAGCACGCCTAGTGTAGTTCAATAAAGTATTTCTAATAATTTGTTTGAAAAATTTCTGTCGTTTTTCATTAAGTTCTTTGATGTATTCTTTTGTTGAACTGGTGAAAAAAAGTGTTCGGAGAAAACTGGAGTAAATTGTTTGAAAAATCCCTTTTTGTGAAGTTATATCATAAATTCCTGTTGAAACTCTTATTCTGGGGAATTTGGAGAATTCTTAAATAATTGATCTGTCTCTAAATTTTGAGGAAAATACTTTCAGGAATTTCTGGAGAAATTCCTAACATCTAAAAATGTGATCAGAAAATTAATCTCTTAGAATTTCATATTGCAATCGCTGATGAAATAACTGAATGCTAGACAATTTCAGACAATATTCAAGATTTCTTTGATCTATTAAATTTTTCCTAGAATTTACGATTTCAGCCCAAGAAACCTACCTGACTCTCTGCAGTAGGGATTTACGCTACCATAATTTCGCCACTGGTTTTCCATTGAAATAACTTAAGAACGATCATCACAAGTATTTCTCCAGAAGATTCCCCTATTTTAAATTGTTTCAAAAATTCTTTCACGAGTAATCTTTCCAGATAATCCACCAGAAGTTCATCTAGGATGTTTTTTTCTGGGTATTCTGTTATTGCCCATTAGTTCCCTATTAATTCGGTGCGTGGCTTCGTGGTCGTGCGGCTAAGGTTACCAAGCCTTTAGTCGCATCGTGCTGAGGAGCGCGGGTTCGATTCCCGCCGCAGCTGTCAGGAAAAGTTTTCGGCTGTGCCACTGGGCGTTGCGTGCTAGTCTGTTTTATAGTGTCGTGCTTCCTCCAAAGGGAAAATAGCTCACTATAAGCATTAAGCGTGTCCGTGTCTTAAACGAACTTACCAAGTATTTTTTGGAAGAGACTTTTGGTATAATACTAAGAAATCAACCTATTATTCGATTCGTACAACAAATCCTATATTCATAGTGTTTTCTCTAGGAATTTCGACCCCCCAAGATTATCCTCTTTATTTTTGTTTTCTTCAATAACTGCATAATTTATACTAGTAGTTGTACTACGAATTTAACAAATCTCTAATGAAGTTGTTGTAACTTCAATGCCCATCATTATATACGAAACAAACAGATCAAACAACACACGACTTAGCTAAATGTTTAGTAAATTCGTTATAAGCTTATTTTAAGGGTCATATGAATACTATATTAAATCAAAGGATTTGAAAATATTCAATATTAAATCTCTTAAATTTTTCTAAGCAGGTTACATGAAAGTATCATATTTCAAAATCGGGAAAATCTTCAAAAAGCTACCGGGAAAACCGGGAAAAACTCGGGAATTTTATTTTCCGCTCTGAGTGGCCACCCTGAACTGAACAAGAAACACTCGCGCCGATCGAACGATTTTTCGGTTCTGAATCGAGCTCAGGCCCGAAAGATTTTGCTTCCACCGGAGAAGCATGCGGCTGGAACTGAACAAGAAACACTCGCGCCGATCGAACGATTTTTCGGTTCTCTTTCAAACACTATGTGCAACTTCACATAAAAACTGTGTTAGGGATTTCATCAGAAAAGTGTTCTGAAATTCGTCTAAACCTCATGTTTTTGATTAAAAATTCATCCGCTTACGAGTTGAAACCCAATTTTGTTCATTAATTCGCGAAAAAAAACTCTGTTCTTTTCATTATTTTGACAAACCTAATCATGATCCGCGAATGTTCGTTATAGGAGTTGAAAAATATTTTTTATTTATTTCCAGAATCACAGAAACCCTTCAGAAACACGTGTAGCAGTCTTTTTTTCTAGCAATTTTACCACAGAGTCCACACAAATACCATTAATTCTGTCAAATTAGGTCGATGTTTAAGTTTAATAGTGAAAGTATTTTGTCGATAATCCTAGACAAAACTTGAACTTAACGCTTGAACGTCAGGAAGCTTTTATAATTCAGTTCACGGTCTCTACTTGTAGTTCAATACTATTAATGTTTTCCAATCATTGAACAAATCGCCCCCCTTTTTATTATTTTGCCCCCCCCCCCCCCATTTTGATTTTTTAAATTTTCGCCCCCCCTGGGCCTGATTTTCGCCCCCAGGGGGGCGATTTCGGCCACTTTGGGAATCACTGGTCTAGGCGTTTCGTAAGTCTCGGAGTGTGGGTTCGATTTCCGCTCCAGTCGGTGAAAACTTTTCGTCATACGGAAAATTTTCCACTGTGGACCACTGTGCGTTTCGTGTGTTGTCGGTTGTCTCATGTTAGTAATTATTCGTTCAGTCATTGCAATCTCTGGTTGAAGACGGTGTTGTGTACAAAATGTGATTTTGTATGGTTTGTGCACTCATTAAAAAATGTTGAGGCTGTAACTTAGTTGTTAACTCGTCAAAACATCCGTAAACAAAAAGTACATTTTTAGCTGCTCCATAAGAAATAGGCTCTGCCCCAGTGTGTACGTTACCCCAAGAAGAAAACTGATGCCGACAACCGCACGGCCACGAAGGATTACTCAAACGTGCTACTTTTCCCCAAATGTCGTTTCCCCGAACGACGGGGGCGTCACAGAGGATTTTAGGGGTTTCAGAGATTTCATGGTTGTTCCAATGGGACTTCAGAGGCGTTCCAGTTGATTTCAGTGGCGTTCCAGGGGTTTCGCGAATGTTTCATGGGGTTTCAAGGTTGTTTCAGGTGTTTTTGCATGTGCTCGAGAGTATTTCAGTAACAAATTTTGAAAACGACGTATAATCAATGGTGTAGCATTGATTATACGTCGTTTTCAAAATTTGTTACTGATTTCAGGAACTTCGAATATGTTTCAGGGGCGTTTCAAGGATGTGCTTGGGATTTCAGGAGCGTTCTAGGGGCTTTCAACGGGTTTCAGCGATGTTCCAGGGAGTTCTGAGCGAGCCAGGAGAGTTCCGATGGTTGGTTTTATAGGGCGTTCCAGAAGTGTTCAAGCGTTTTCAGAAGAGTCCTAGGGATGTTTCGGAAGGATTCAGGAGTATTCCAAGGATGCTCTAGGGGTCTCAGGAGGTCGCTGGGGCGTTCCAGTGGATTTCAGGAGCGCCCCCTCTATCCAATCCCTTTGAAATGCTTCTGAAATTCCATGAAAAATCTTGATATGCCTTTGAAACATACCTGAAATCCCTCTTACCGGCGTCCAGGAACCCCCGGGAACACTTCTGAAACTCCCATGAAAACCTGAAAATTTTTGTAATCGATAAATTAAATTTTCAAGTACATCTACTATGAAACTTTCAACAATAAGCAAGAATCGGCTAAAGAAGGCGTTTTAAATGGCGTCTCCAGTTAGCCAGGTGACGGCGGGTTTCCCGTTCCGGTCGGGAACTTTTCTCGACTTTCTTGGAAATAGTGTATCATTGTACTTGCCTCACATTATACAAATTCATGCAATGACAGCCAAAGAGAGCCCACCGATTAATGATTGTGGAAGTGCCTAATAATCACTCAGTTGAAGAGAGACAGGCTATGTTCCAGTGGGAACGTAGAACCATAAATAAGAAGATGAAGTTAGTGAACATTGAGCAATTTTGAACTTTAACTTCTGACAAAAGTCAGGCCAGTAAGGACTATTCGACTATTCCTTAGCCCTGTCGCTTTTTAGACGACCATGCCACTATGGCCGGTTTCCATACAAGCTGGCGGCCAAAAATATTTTCCTGTGTATTTTTATTTTTTTGTTGATTACATGTTTCCATAAGTCAAAATATATATCCTGAGTGATTTTGAGCAATTTCTACGCTTGATTTTGAAAAGGGCGTATACCCTTTGCAGTGTATAATGGTCTTGACAATGCTTCAAAATCTGAATTCACAAGGAAATATGCATGTAGTGCTTTCATTCAAATTTTAGGTAAATACGATCTTCTCCAAAGTTCAATGATAAAGCCCTGTTTTTAATATACATGACAATTAGGGTGGTCCACAAAAAAAACTTTTTTTTGTTTTTTTTATTCGTGAATTTTAACTTAAAAAAACCTTTTTTAAATGAAGAAATAACTCTATACATTATTCGTCATGCCGGGGCCCGTGGCGTAGTTGGTCACACGTTCGCTTCATATGCGGATGGTCATGGGTTTGATTCCCAGTCCCGGCACTTGCAATTTTTCGTCAGTTGCTCTTTACCGAGAGCGGCTGATACTGACCCTCTTCTGAGCCCCATGGCTCAAACGGACCCGGATACCTGGACATCGGCGAACTGCTACTCATAATGGACCCCCAATCGGACTGAAAAGGAACAACGGCCACCTATCATCCTTGTGCTCATCATTCTACCATGTAGAGTAGAAAAGTGAAAGCAGCAGAAAGGCAACCAGTTCGATAAAGTATAATAGAAAACATGTAGGCACTGTACAATACTGTAGGTACAGCTGTCAATTGAAATCGCTCACGTAGTGCCCTAGTGGACAATAGAGCTGTAAATTAGGTTAAGTGATTAAGAATAAAAAATTATTCGTCAAAGTTGAAAATCTTTGAATTCTAAACAAGTTTGCTAAAAAAGTTTTTATGTAGCTCTAAAATTCACCGATTTAGACTGTTTTTCTGAACTTGCATAGGGTGGTTCAATAAACCCGGTCTTTTTACTTATTTTTTCTCAAATTTGCTGTCCTTCACAGCTATCTGGAAAAGTGTGTTTTGGTTATCAATCCAATAGAAATTAGAGAATGAAACATCTTCAAAAAATGGTCTTTTATGTATACAATAAGTGCAGTTGATTTTAGATGAGAACAATATGCTAAAGTTTTATCTTTAAAGTGATTTAAATATGAATTATCCCTCATTGTGAAAGTGCAAATCATTTCAAATTACAGTCAGAGTTCATTTATTATCGTTAAATATAAACTTCAACACAATTCAAAAATATAATCATTTTGGTTTAGTATCATCACTTTGCATCAAACCATAATCAATGTCGAAATCTTCATTCACCTCATCGACATGATCTAACATCTCTTCCAACACATTAGTGTGTTCATCATCTTCCGTAGTATTCAAAGGTTGTTCTTTGAATACTAGAAATCCCTTAACCACTTCAGGGTAATCTAAACATACTCTTTTCTGTCGTCTGTTAGCTATCCAAATAGAACTAACGTATGGGTCAGATTCGTTCATCGCACGGATAAATACATCGTGTAAGTTTTCGACTCGTGATCGTTTCCTTGCATGGTGGGTGCGATATTTCTTCACTTGTTTATGCTGGCATTCAGCTGCTTCCTCTGCCAGGATACCGAGAGGAGCCGGAGAATGAATAATTATTATTTCTCCGGCGTGAGCAAGAACTTTATGTACCGTGGCCGGAATCTTATACCAATTATAAAGATGACGAATTTCGCGCCAACTCGACCAGTGGTTGGCAACACCCTCTCAGAATCGAATGAAACTTGGTGGGCATAAAGACTAGGTTTATATAAGCAACTTTGCATACTTAAATTTTCGAAAATTTTCAAGAGTAACATTTGAAGAGGGCCTAACTTTTTTTCGAAGAATTTTTTAAAATCGATGTAACTCAAAAATGACAAGACCTATAGAAAAGTGTTATATGGGGGACTTTTAGAGAATTGTCCAAGCTTTCATGAAAAAATATTTTAAAAATTCTTAATACATTTTTACACACTAAAAAATATATTTTTAAAATTAAAAGTCAATTTACAGAAAATGCCCACTTTTTTATGTTTTGAAATTTTTTTCCAAGAAAGTCAATATTGTTGCCTAACTTTCCTCCATACATCACAAGATGGGCACTTTTAAGGAAAAAAAGTTTTTCTAACAAAAACTTTTTCATGTTATTTTTTTTAGCGTGTTGCGCATTAACTCGTACAGGATGTATCAAGAATCCTTATACCCATTTAATAACACTCAATGGGCATTACAACTTTGTTTGATTGGGTGCCTTCTTTTTCTTGGCGTTACATCCCAACTGGAATAGAACCTGTTTCACAGCTTGTTTTGATATCTGAATGCTTAAAACAGCATTCTGTTTGCTGAAATTATATTATTGTGTGCCTAGAACCAGTGAACTAACATCATTATTAGAAGCGAATGATAAAGAATCGGTTTTATTTCAACAATGGCTAACCACTGATCGATGCAATTTGGAAACTATTACTAAGACTATAGACGAGTTTGTTCCGTATTGTGTAGAAAAAGTTGATAAGCTTATAACTCATGATTTCATTTATAAAGAACAATCCTCATTTTTGCGGGATAAAAAAGAATCTCTTAAACAGGGTGAAGTATTAACAATTTGTGACTTTTCAGAAAATTATTCATTTATCATTCAAAATTCAGCTCAAGGTTACCATTGGAATAATTCTCAAGCTACCATTCACCCCTTTGAAGTGTACTACAGAAAAGAAAATAAGTTGGAAAACTTGAGCTTCATAATAATATCTGAAGTACTTACATACGATACAACAGCAGTTCAGTTATTTATATCAAAACTGCTGGATTTCATTAAACAATTCATTGATTTCTCAAAAATTACTTTCATGTCAGATGGAGCAGCAGCTCATTATAAGAACAAAAAAAATTTGCCAGTTTGTGCAGTTTTCGGTCCAATTATGGATTGGAAGCAGAATGGCACTTCTTCGCAACTTCACATGGCAAAGGTCCATGTGACGCTGTTGGAGGTACTCTCAAGCGAATGGCAAAACGAGCAAGTCTTGCTCGAGATTATGGAAACACAATCACAACTCTTCGAGAACTGTATGACTGGGCAGTTAAACAGTCAGATATACATATAACAACATTGAATTTCTGCTTTATTTCAAATGAACAATATGCAAAAATGACGGATGAACTTGAAGAACCATACACATACAGTCACGTAAAAACAATACCTGGTACACAAAAATTTCATTCATTTGTGCCAATTTCTGAAAATCAAATTGAAGCGAAGAAGTTTTCGAATTCAAAAGAAAATCCAAAAAAAGTTTACTTTGTTTCAGATAGACTAAAGATCTAATATTCAAAAAAACGTTACAGTAGAATGTATAAAAGAAGGATGTATATATTGTTGAAAAGAAAATAATTGAATACACATATACATATGTACATATTTCATCAATACACAAGCGTTTTCATTGATATAAAACCCTAAAAGCAAATTTGTCTTGAGCCCTTTCCAATATCAAGCACGTTTTCAATGTCAAGCACGTTAAGATATTAAAAATGTAGTTGAGCCCATTAAGTTTTAATGGATTGTCATTAGGATTCTGGATACATTACTGTACGAGTTAATGCACAACACGCAAAAAAATAAAATGAAAAAGTTTTTTTTAGAAAATTTTTTTTTCCTTAAAAGTGCCCATCTTGTGATGTATGGAGGAAAGTTAGGCAACTATATTGTCTTTCTTGGGAAAAAAAATTCAAAACATAAAAACGTGGGCTTTTTCTGTAAATTGACTTTTAATTTTGAAAAGATATTTTTTAGCGTGTAAAACATTTTTTTATATTTTTTAAATATGTTTTCTTGAAAGCTTGGACAATTCCCTAAAAGTCCCCCATACATCACTTTTTTGTACAACTTATCATATTCGAGTTATATTTTTTGTGAAAAAAACGGCTAATGCGCAACACGCTAAAAAAACTAACATGAAAAAGTTTTTGTTAGAAAAACTTTTTTTCCTTAAAAGTGCCCATCTTGTGATGTATGGAGGAAAGTTAGGCAACAATATTGACTTTCTTGGGTAAAAAATTTTAAAACATAAAAAAGTGGGCATTTTCTGTAAATTGACTTTTAATTTTAAAAATATATTTTTTAGCGTGTAAAAATGTATTTAGAATTTTTTAAATATTTTTTCATGAAAGCTTTGACAATTCTCTAAATGTCACCCATACATCACTTTTTTGTACATCTTATCATATTCGAGTTATTTTTTGTGAAAAAAAAACGGTTAAAGAACTTTGACTCTTTTTAAATGTTAGTCTAGGTTAATTTTGAAAAAACAAAATACGCAAAGTTGCTTGAAAAGGTAAAGTCTTGAAACCTACAAAATTTCATAACATTCTGAGGGGGTGCTGCCAACCCCGAAGACGAGTTGGTGCGAAATTCGTCAGATTTAGATAAAGTCGGTACGTTTCTTTGCAGTAGTGATCGAACGCTTCTGGATTGACCGGGTCCTGACAGTTAATGGTTATGAGAATATTAGCAAATCTCTCATCTAATCCCTCGTCGATGCCCAAAATACTCGTCAAAAGTTTAGTGTTCGAGAAAGCACGGCGGCAAACGTTTCCTGTAGTGCTGGTTCCAGATCCACCTGCTCTAGGTAGATCTACACGAATCCCAAACTTTTCATAGAGTTGAGCTGTTATGTATTTCTTCCTTTGTGAATACATCTCCTTCAATGGTTTGGTAACCTGCCATTAAAATATAGCAAAAGCAAAAAGAGAGCTAAACAACCAAAACGTTTTTAATTTAATAAACTATTTTATATACTATACCTGCCATTGCTTGAAATCCATTCTGTATGCAATATGCAGAAGGCACCCGAAAAACCGCAGCCAAGCGTGAAGTGGCGAAATTCCATAATGGAGGGACGCTTCTTTTGAAGTGTAGCCTTCTTCAAATTTCCTTCGATCGCTCATTACGTTAGGTGTGGCTCCACAGATTGGACAGTTTTGCATTGAAGATGTTTCCGTGATGTAACTCAAAACCTTTCCATCAATCATGCTCAACACGAATTTAAATTGAACACGAATGTATTTGTCACCGACAACGATGATTTTTACAGGATTCAGTTCCAAAATTTCATTCTCGATCTCGCATTTTGTCTTCAGTATTATATGCTTACTTTCTTTCACAAAATCCAAGAAAATGGGTCTGCAAAATCTGATACTCTGAGGCATAGGGTTATACCAAAGAATATGTTTCTTGTCCTCAATTATGCAAAGCTGGATTGGAGTCATAGTGCAAGAAAAAATATCGGAATCGTCCTGACACCCTTCAGGCAAAGCTTGGTGATATTGGGAATACCCAGTCAATCCATCCATTCCCCAACTACACAAAAGAGTCAAATCTGTAGCTTCCAAGTCATTTGAATCCAGGTGTTCGGCTATATCTGTTTCGATCATTTTTACAATTCTTCTAGCAGTGTGGTTTACAAGCGCTTGCAGTTGAACCCTTATTTTTGATGAAGATTCTTCAATGAACTCGGCCGGAGGGGCACATAGCTTTTTGGTCTTCGCAATTACATCATAGCAAGGAAAACTTGAAGGGCATTCCCTATGTGTTCTGGTATACCCTGCTTTACTAAAACCTACATCAATAAAAAACTCCAAAGCCTCTTCAGGAGTCATCATTCCTTTTACATCCGATAACTGCAGGAACATTCTTGAGGCTTGGTCTTGATTTTTCAGCACGAGTCCAATAACTTTGACAAGATTCAAATCTCGCCGATTGTAAGCTGTTCTTCGAGCTATAAGTCATGCCTTTTCAGTGGAATCGACTTTTGGGTCGATTTTTTCTTCGTCTATCTTGCGTCGCTTGCTTCTCACAGAAGAGTCCATGAACGATTTCGTTGGTCTTCCACGTTTAACATTGAGCTCTGATGCACTCTGTTCATTTTTGATAAATTCAGTCAAGCAAAAATCTGCTTTTAGCCAGCTTTCGAACTTGGAATTGAATCTATCTTTCACACGATGTACTGTTTGCCATTTGGATCGAAATTTACTTTCGAACTTGGTTATTTTATGGGTGAGACGCAGATATTGTTCTTCTTCGATGGGATATTTATCACTAATAAATTTGAATATATTTTGGACATTTGTATTACATTCCAGACGACAATCTAGAAGATCTGCAATGTCTTTGTTTTTCATTACGCAAAGGACGAATACGGATTACCCTGTTCGGTATCATATAAAGAATTGTGTAATACATTATTTTTCACAATTTACAAGGTGGTGAAGTTAAACGAATTCCAAATTATGAGTTTTGTACTTACGTGACTAATTCACAAATGAAAAGTTTGATATTTAATGGCTGACCTGTTAAAATTACGAAATCTATTTATTATATGCAGCTATTATAACAATAATTGCTTACTTGTGAGATGAATCAACAGTTTCCTGAATGGTATCCATATTATTGAACCGAACAAGAAATGGCAATATGTATTTGACAGGAGAAAGTTTACAATAAAAAATCATAATAAATGTCGTTTCCATGGTAACGTAATATTACCGCTTACTGAGATTGGATAATATGAAAGTGGAATATTTTTTTCTTTATAGCATAAGATTACTATAATACACACCTTTCACATACTATAAGATGTTAGAATCTTGTGGTTATTTTTATGTGTAAATTTTGTAATGAGCACATGAATTACATTGTTTCATATGTAATATTACTATGTCCATATATGAACACCGTTGAATGAGTAATAACAATATACTGTTTAGTATGAAACAGTATCAACTCGAAATCGTACGAAAAAACAATAAAAATGTTAAAATATTCAAACTGCTCTAACTAAAAAAAGTGCAAGTATGTGCAGCTAAATTCTTCAGGATATGAAAGCACACATCTGAAACAATGCTTTAACGTGATCCACAGCCTGGGACAACTTGGGACAAAAAAGTACTTGATGTGTAAAAAAAACCTTTTTTCCTGGTAATACAAACATTTTCATACAATTGTCATACATGCATACTTTAAGTAAAAAATTGTCCATCAAAATGTACTCATTAGAAAGCTTTTTTTATATTCTTGAGAATGAGGGTAAACGATTTAAAATATCTTGGGTAGAAAAAAAGTTAAAGCAATTTGAAGATATTCTCGTTTTTCACCAAAAAATACATATTTTCTTCAATATTTTGACTTAGACACCTTATATCTTTGCGTTTAGAACTTGTTTTGCGCTAATATTTTTTTGGAAATCTCTTAGTGAATATGTTTGCTATTGATTGGTTACCTGGACAAGACAATGTAAGCGAAAAGGTTTTTCGATTTTTGGCCGCCTGATCTGCCATAGTGCATGCACAAGGTGCCGGGACTCGATTCTTATCAGGTTCTAGAAAGTTTTGGGTTACACTGGGCTTAATCCTGGACAAAAAAGTAAGTTGTAAGTGTCGAACTCTGCCAGTGCTTATAATATGCTCCACTTCAAAGCAGTCTCCATTCTAAGAGCGAATGATTGTTCAGAATGGAGCGGAACATCCCTATATCAGTTTCTAATGTTATATCTCCAAATTCATTGTCACAACCTGGCTGTAACCGAATAAATTTTCGTTTTGAAAATTGAAAAACTTCATCCCAAATTGTGACGTACTTCCGCTCGCTCGGTAACAGTCCATGGAAGGTATAGTTGCTCCGGCAAGTATCGGAAAAGGCGCTCCCGCGGTTCGACGAGCCCCGACGATTCGGACAAAGTAAACCGAAAGGAACGGAGAAAATCGATCGAATCAGATGTTTTCCATTTTCCACTCTCACTCTCACTAGCGTCCGCTCCGCATGCCACCTCCCTCGGCCAGTTCTGCGCTACCGTCACCACCAGTACCGAAGCAGTAAGTCCACAGCTTGAAGGAAAATCAACCAACCGGCAGGGGGCCGTTAGCACCAGCTTCGCATTGCCCGAATTTCACTTCGCTCTCTCTGACTCTCGCTCGCTTACACTCCCACTCCATGCGTGTTCCCGAACCGGCTCCTCAGTACCAGGTTGGACCGCTTTTCTCTACATGTGCTTTTTTTGGAGTGTAGTCATTCTGTGTGTTCAGAGGAATATTCGAAATTCTCACTCTCTCCGCCGATGATGGCTCGATCCGAAAGAGACGGAACACCCTTGAATTGGTTTTCCTTTATTTCTCTGTCTAGCAGCTGCGGCTGGGTGGAAAACCGCGTCGTCGTTGCGCCGGTTGTCCATGGGACGTTCGATGGTGTTGTTCGATGACAACGACGACAATGATGGGGACCAGATCGTTGTTTCGAGCGACGCAGGCGAAGGAAGGCTGTGAGTGAGTGCGAGGGGACTCAGTTTATCACATGCGACAAGCCCTCGCGACGTGTTTCACAGCTTTGGAGTCGGTCCTCCCATGCCTAGCCTCCTGTCTTCTAAAACCTAAACGATGGGAAACTTTTGTGAGATTTGATCCTACAATGTTGAGCCTACTGCTGCCATTTATTGCTATCGAGCCAGCAAGCAAGAAGAGAAGAGTGTTGACGTTCATCATCGCAGTTGCCCTGCTTGGTGAACCATGAAATGGTCGAACCCTCCAGATGTGGCCTGTGAACTATTACTTTTTTGCGTATTAGTTTTCGGGTTCAGCTCTCTACGAAATTTGGTAGTTAATCACTCTGGGATCACTGTAAAAAAAAATGGATTCCAAGGTCATCTGAGGGTTTTCTGTCTCTCTGTCGGTAAATTAATTGTTTTGCTTCGCTTGTGCGGGGTTGAGCTGTTGAGAGATGGCTAAAATTTGATTGTGAAAGGAGTCCATTGGTAGAGAGATTAAAGTTAAAATTTCTGATTACTACCATACAGTGGCCAGTAATTTCAGACCCGACTCAAGTCAAACCATCACTTGTCAGCAGTGCCACGGTGAATATCATTTGGCATTTTTGAAAGGTAGTCCGTGACATTTACCTTAAATATTCGAAAAATAGCGGTTTTTCCGTGACTTTCTTGCAGAACTAGTCTAGCCGCACAAGATTTTCATATACCATATTCTCAGGTTCAGCTTCTAAAATGAGCTGTAGATGGTTGAATCCAGATATGACAAAATGAAATTTTCAGCACTGCTTGTCAGTATTTGTTCACTTAACATAAGGTTTTTCGGTATTATAGGCTCAAATTGAAGGGTTTAATATTCAAGGACGACTTATTCACTAACCTCGCTACTCTAGAATAAGTTGAGAGTGTCGCTGAGTCTGAGGCCTCGCATTAAGAACATTAACATTTCTTTCCCCTAACCGAAGTTACGGTCAAGATGGGCGTGGCCGGGAATTGTGACATTCATGCTTTTGGTATTCTTGTTTGAGATTGGACCAAGGATAATTCTCCAGTCTTGATCCTATTAACAGTCTTGACAAGATATTACCGAAAGGAACATAAATGACGTCCGTATCAAATCTACGGTGTATACCGCAACAACGCTAACCTCGCTACTCCAGAACACGAATCGTGGACAGAGTTATAGTGACGGGCATCGTGTCAAGATATTGTGTCTATTTTAGCTATCATCCAGCTTTTGGTAATGTTGATCTAGTGTTACATAATATCTATGGAACTTTCCGAAGATTACGGCGGAAATTACTGTGATAACCTACAAAGATTTCCATGTGAATTTTCCACAATGTTGATAGGGTTTTCAAAGCCTACGATAGGAATCCCAAATGGTTCTGGTATCAATCATGGTGTACGCTAGGGTATCTTAAACTTATGAGAATTTTTCAAAAATACTGATAAGAGTTTTCATAGCTTTCGGGAGCAAAATTT
Organism: Aedes albopictus; assembly: GCF_035046485.1. NCBI lineage: Eukaryota > Metazoa > Arthropoda > Insecta > Diptera > Culicidae > Aedes > Aedes albopictus. Next base: position 406,871,317 of record NC_085137.1, read on the forward strand.
AGTAGCCAACGATTCATGGTGAAATTGTCGTAGGTCCCGGTGGGAATCTCGAAGGATTCTAAAAGTAATCTAGTAAGCCTCAGAGCACATTATTTATCAGAATAATTAAAATTATGAACTCCGGAGAGGAATCCACCAGTGTTATTATTGGGAATATTCAAGGCTTTCTGTAGAAATATTCACATATTCTGAAGGACATTTAAAAAATGTGGATTCCATTAGATGTGATTGTGGGATGCTCTCAAAATTGCTGTAAAATCATCAAGAATACCAGTGGAATTTAAAAAAAAGAAAGAGAAAGGGTGCAAAACTCCAAGGATTTCAGTTGAATTTTCAAGAATGTCTATAAAACCTGCGAAGATGAATTAATTTCAGTAAAACATTCCAAAGATCTCGGAGAAAATCTTCAAAAAATCCGCTGATGCATTGTAACAGTCAAAATATTAACGACTCCGAAAGTCCTTTCTACCTCCAAACTTCTGGAGTGGTTCTTAAAAATGATGAGAAATTTCAAATTCAACTTTCGTTTCATATGATATTCAAAGCGAGTTTATAATAGACGGTTGGGGTAGTATATGGATCTTAATGAACTGTCTAAAGGTATCCAAGAACTTCCGCGAGTATAGGTCGCCGGAGCTACAAGCATAACTAGCGATCTCACGTTGCATAACGAATAAGTTTTGAAATCACAGACTCATACATAATTGTTAATATATTTCCCCCTGAAACCTCCTGAAACGCTTTGAAATCCTCGAAAACCACTACCAAACCTCCCTAAAACCGCTGCAACGCTTCGAAACTCATCTGAAACATCCCTGCAACTCCCTTAAAAGCCCCCTGAAACCATCGAAAACCACTCCCACTGAAACGCATTTAAAGCCCTCTGAAACCTCACTGACTTTACCATTATCAGCTGCCTGAAGTCGTTGCGAAACCTGCTGAATCGCTTTAAAACTCCTCTGAATGTAACTCCCTTGAAAGCACCCTGAAACCATCGAAAACCTCTTCCAAACCCCAATGAAACCTCTTGAAACGCCTTGAAACCTCGAACACCACTACCAAACCTCCCTAAAACCACCTGAAACGCCCTGCTACGCTTTGAAACTCATCTGAAACATCCCTGTAATTCCTTTAAAAGCCCCCTAAAACCATCGAAAACCATTCGCAACCCCCTGGAACGGCTTTAAATCACTCTGAAATCCATTGTCAGCCCCCTGAAATCCCTGCGAAACCTGCTGAATCACTTTAAAACTCCTCTGTAACTCCCTTTAAAGCACCTTGAGACCATGGAAAACCACTCCTACACCCTGAAATGCCCTTAAAGCCTTCTGATACCTCTCTGACTCTACCATTATCAGTCCCCTGGAGCCCCCTAAAGACCTTGCAAAACCTCCTAGAAGCTTTGAAACTCCTTGAAAGCACCATTGAACCATTGCAAGCAACTCCCAAATCACCCTTGAAAATCCCATGAAACCCTTTGATCCAAATATCCAAACCGCCCCAAACGCCCTACAACGCTTTGAAACTCATTTGAACATCCCTGCAACTCCCACAAAAGTCCCCTGGAACCATCGAAAACCATTCCCAAATCCCCTGAAACGCCTTTAACCCTTGAGTACGCGCACCGTTTTAAAACCAAACTACCAAAAATCCTCGTTCGTCGTATACAGCGCGAGCGCGATGCAGTTTTAGGATCAAACAGGCACGCGTCCTGAAAGGTTAAATCCCTCTGAAACTTCCCTGGCTCTACCATTGTCAGCCCTTGAAGTCCCTGCGGAATTTCCTGAATCGCTTTAAAAATCCTCTAAGTGTAACTCCCTTAAAAGCACCCTTAAACCATCGTAAACCACTCCCAAGCCCTCTCATTGAAATTCCCTGAAATGCATTTCAAGTCCTCTCTGAAACCTCCCGGTAACTTTATTGGTGGTCTCCTGAAACCCCTTGAAGCTCCTGCGAAGCCCTATGAAACCCATTGAAACACCTTGAAATTCCTTTGAAAGCCCCCTGAAATCATCGGAAACCTCTCTCAAACCCTACCTTGAAACACCCTGAAATGCCTTGGACGACCTCCGAAACCTCTCTGTATTTCATTTCCCAGTTCCCACAAAACTCCTTGAAACTTCTCTGAATCCCATGTGAAAATTGAACTGAAATTGGCGTCCTTAGCGGTGTTGACATAATTTCATATTCTAAATCTACATACCAAACCTAGCCGAAATCCAAATTTCCATTTCCAATTTGAATCATTAAAAACCAGTAATAAATAGGCAGTCCCATTCCATTTTTATTTGTACAGATAAAATTTCAAATGTTCAATAAGTATGCGGACTCAAAACTACATGACAATGAGAACGCAGTACGTTTATTTAGGTTCATTCAATCAGCTGGGTGCTCATCACACACCGTTCGAGTAGTGTTAGCTTTAAACAGATTCATGAAAGACTTCCAAGATAGCTGGCCACTGATATGTGTTTAAATGATACTTTATAGGGACCTCGCAAATGTCCACTTTGAACGAATGCGAATCGGAACCCTACAAATGCAAACTACGGTTGAACAGAACAAATTTATTAGTTTCATAAAACAGCTTGTTGATGTTCTTTTTTTGTCTAGATGTGGCGATTCGAAAGGACGATAGTTAGCAGACATGTTAATTTTGGAAATAAATCCCTGATAAGGAAAACAGAACCTTAGATTCTTGCTGGTATGGAAGAAAAAGATATTTCAAACAATTCTCTTTAACTGTTAACTCGTCGTACAAATGTACAGATAGATAAATTATTGGTTAAATTATGAAAACAAAATCTACAGCTCAGGTGAGATTTAAACTTACGACCCTTATACGCTAGACAAGTGCTTTACCAACTAAGCTACCGAGTCAATTAACGACACGGAATATTAGTTGGTATAAGGAAATCAGGGAAGATGGTGCATGATCGATGGTATTTGATCGTCCAGCCAAGGGCTACAAGTCTCTAATAAAGTTAAAAATACAACTAATTGTCTAGGGCATTGGTTCCTTTTATTAAGCATATGATTCCCATTATCAGGGTGTCCATCCATCCGGGAAATACGGGAAAACTGGGAAAACCCCGAGAATTCGACATCACCGGGAAAAATACGGAAAAAACACGGGAAATTGTAAAAGTCACCGGGAAAAATCTTTATGGTGTCTATCTAGTGTCTGTACTGCATTAGTGTCAAGCAAGCCTTGAATAGAATAATAGCAGCATTAACAAAGTTGCCGGCTCACTATTCTTATAGACAGGCAGCATCTCATGTATTTTAGTACTTTCTGTTGGATCTCGATAAATTCTTGTAAAGGAAATCTGAATATTTCTTAGGTGAAATTTTTCAGATATCTACAATCCTGACAGCAAAACTCTAGCAGAAATACCGAAGAAGCTCTTAAAGGACCTCTCGGAATTCCCGGAGAACTTGGTAAACCTGCAGACGTTACTTTCGGCATAGAGATTTTTACGTTTGAAAAAAAAAGTGTCAGTTCCTGGAGGAATTCTGGTGACATCCTTAGTGGAACTCTCTATATTTTTACCAGATCCCTTAAATTGGATCCCTTTGGTAGAAGTCAAGGAAAAAAATGAAAAATGCCTGGGAGAATGCACACCAAAATTGTACCTATCCCTTCTGTACAGAGTTTTGGAAGAGCTTTAGTATTGCTGTGTGCATTCGAAACGCAAATATCAAATGCGGGATTCATTCAAAGACATCCATTCTAAATTTCGTGTAGGAAAAGTAAATTAACACCGGTGATTGTAGCGTTAGTTATTTTTCTTATTCATAATTTTTGAAGTCATAAAATCTTCGAAATTCGTATCAAGTTAAAGACTAAGCTAAAACTATGTATAAAATATTGGAAGGTATGGAGTCCAGTCAGTTTGAGCGATTAACAACTAATGAACATTTATTGAGTGCAAAATCATGTCTAACTAAGTTATCTCATGATGCTTCAGTTCTTGATGTTGCTAAGCATCGGCATCGCTTCATAATAATGCACTAAGTAGTGTCCTACTTGAATAATAATTTGCGTTTGTTCATACTCAAGAAGTTTGTCTATACCCGGGCAAAATCCGGGAATCGGGAAACTGAAGTTGAATATGCCTACTCAAAACAAAGGATTGAAGAACGGAATCAATCGGTGCCATAATCGCATGTTTTCGAATAGGATGAATTTGGGAATTCGACGTATGATTACTAATGGCACTCAGACCCTATGTGAAAAATGAAACACGAAACTAAAAATAAAACATATTAATACTTATAACTCTAGACATAAGCAAGCAGGTAAATTGCAACTGTCACGGAGTCGCCGACCTCGTTCTGGTTCTCTATTAAATATTATCTTCGCCTGTCGTTTTCCGGCATCGCTGCGACGTGATCAGCCCAACGCGGCCTGCCGTGATTTATTAGCATGACAATATCCATCTCTCTGTACACTGGATATAACTCATACGTCGATAGATACGCTTTCTTCGTAACGTCCAAGGACACCAAATGCTATCCGGTAGACTTCCTTTAACGTACTCGTGTCTCATCTTTAATTCTTCAGACTACCAAGAGTCGCGAGTCGCATAAGGATGTACGCATTACATTACTAATACTATTTGCTTTCGATTAATGCGCACAGCAAAGTCTAGCCAAAGAAAATCAAGCAGTAATAATGCATTCTAACTTATTCCCAAACAAAAAGCAATTCATCGTAAAAAAGCATTAATTTACTTTAAATCAACATCAAGACATTGTTTATTTGACGTCATTTCGAGCTTTGCGCTTGAGTCCTTCCGTAAAGTTTTGCACAGTGCCTTCGATCGCTTGCCAAGAAGTTTGTACTACCTTTTTGTCAAAATCATTCTTATTTTGTGGTGAAAGATGCCTATCTTGACATTTTTTGAAGGTTCCAATTCACGGTTACTCAATATTTTTCAATTGGTGTGAGTTTTGAGGTGTATGAGATATTACGTTTTTTTTTTGGAAAAAATGTGGTACAATTTTCACATAGTTTTCTACATACAAACGCAAGGATTCTCCTCCATAAGCAGGACACAAAAATTAATCCAAATCAATGCACAATATCTAAGTTTTTGAATCAGGAGTGCCAGCCATTTTTGCCGACATTCATCGTAGTGAAAAAGATGATTTGTTGTACATGCATTTTTGAAAGCTTTGAGCTTATTGCGATGTACTTGATAAAGTCGGATAGGAATACAAATCAACTTGAAGGTATGACTACATCGCAATAAACGATATTCAAATGTTATATTGCGATGAACCTAAGTTATTCGCGGGCGAACTTCCAAAGTGTCAAATAAACTAGCATTATTACGTACTGCGATGGTTATATAACTGGACTTGGTACGTTATCTAATGGTGTCAGTTTATCTCGCATAGGTATATGAATAAAGTCGCACAAATCTAAAAATAATTTCGTTTAGGTATACAAACAAACTCGCAAAGGCAAGAATCGTTTATGGTGACATAATGCGATTTAACATGTTGCATGTAACAATGAAAGAGCTACTGTTTGACCGCGGATGCAGTGCCAAAAAGCTACAAGAAAGCGAACAGCTACCATTATAATTACAAAATCATCATTTTTTTGTTTTTGTGGCCCTGATACTCAACAATGGGTGGCGCCAAATATATCCAAATATAATCTGCCAAATTCTAAGCTAAGCTAAACACGGTCCGGTTCGTTCATCCAAAGGTCATTAGTTCGACACTAAGGTGACAAGAATATCTAGTTTTTTTTTTGAATATTATTAAGTCGCATAAGATGCTACCTTACATTGCAACAGTGCACACCGTAGGTCTCATAAGATATAGCCAAAAGTCATAAAGCGTTATTAGTTGAAATTCCTACCCAAGCAAATCTTCCTGACGTTCATCATTTACCAACATGTGGTTCAATGCCTCAAGCACCTTAGATAATAAAAATTTCAACCAAAGTTAATTTAACCAAAGGTGGTACTCATCATTCTCTTTTAACCCTAGTAGGATGTTAGGGTCAATATGACCCAGACATGACGCTGAACGAACACTGCGCTATAGTCTATAGTGGTGCGCCTAGCCTAACATCATGGGAGGGGTCATCAGTTATTTGAGTATTTTTGTTATGCATCACTTCCAGGATTAATTCCTTCAATAAAACCACATCTCAATCAACAAACAATATCTAGAACTTCATACAAACGGATCGGAATTCGACGCCTTAGCCTGTCGCCGTAGTATATTAAAGCTGCGCAAATAATCAGAAGCACGGACGGACAGACAGAAACAGAGAGAGACAGGAAAATCAGCCTGCATTCCGTCAGTCTCGTTGGCTTCTTTGGCTGCCGGCGCAAACTTTTTATCGGAACCGTTCAAGCTCCAGCAATAAAATTCGCCACCCGACTAACTTTGGCGCTGGGTGACTCAAATCTTAGGCTTAGAGGCCTTGTGGAAACCCGGTGCAATTCCTAGGCCGGGAACAGACGGAATACCTACCCGCTCGTAGCCCGATATGAATGTTGCCATTATAACTTCTTTCAAAAACATAAAACATGGATCCGACAAATCAGGTTAAATCCATTCTCCCTTGGAGCATGAGGATAAGGCGGGGCCCGAACCGCGGGGGAGACCCGAGAATGGAGACAGTTTTGTTATTATGCGAACGCGTGCACAAAGCACACCATCCACCCCCGCGCGCGAACACGACCTGGTCCTCGGTGCTTGTTCAACTCAACTCGGATCCTCCTATAGTTAGTTGTCGCTGTCGTCCTCGTCCTCGTCGCACAAAGAAGGAAGAATTCGACAAACATTTTCATAAATTTCCCCGGCTCATTTCTTTTAACAAGCTCATCGCCTCCAAGCGAACTCTGTGTCTGTGAGCCGGGCCGGGGGCGGTGGCGGAAAAAGGCTGCAGATGTATGTGGAAGTCGTTGCGTTGGTTGGTTGGAGCAGAGGGAAGCGAGGCCAAGAGTAAGAAAGAATCGCCAACGAAAAAGTAGATATTATTCGCTGACAAAGCTTTCGCCGTTTTCGGAAGAGATTTGGGGATGGTCTTTGTTGAACAAAGTGCGGGCCAAACTTTACCCGACCGAACGAAATCGACCCACGGTTTTGGCACTGCACCGGCACGGGTTCCATGCTCTGATGTAGAAAAAGAGCCAAAAACTTGGCATTTGTTGGTGATAGTGGCGTGGACATATTCAGTTTGCAAACTATTTGGTTAGATAAAAGTAAGGTTATGCCTTGTTGGGAGTAAGGGTACATGTACAATAATTGAAGGATTTAGCTTGTGTTTAGTGAAATTTTGGATTTCCTATTAGAATTGACTAATGTGACAGAATTGTTTATTGCTTCCATTAAAAAATGGTAAACATACCATTGTATATTTTTTCCACGCATGGTATTCAATGCTGGACTTTTACTTAGAGAAGGCCCTTCATTGATTACGTTCCGTTATTTATAGTAAATGGACACGGGTAAAATCCCGGAACCTGAGACTGTTAAAATGCGTCATAATCTAGCGATAAATGTGTGTTTTTATAATACGGAAATGCACCTTGAAAAAGCGGCATGATATCATGACTCGTTTTGCCGTAACATAACCTCTACGGTGTGTTTTCCATATTTAGAGCTAAAAATAATACATTGTGGCATGAAATCATGACACATTTACTCTAAATCTTGACGTTTATTAAATCATAAGCGTTATTCATGAAATTCGTACTTGTGATTAATGAAAAATTAGATAATAAGTCATGATATCATGCCGTATATACACTAGAACCATGACCCCTATTTATGAAACCATAAGCCTTATTCATAAAACTAGTATTCGCTGTTTATTATGATTATGGTTTTATCGGCGAAAAAAAGGAAAATTGAGTCATAATATCATGTCGAATCATGATGAAATTTTATGAAATAGTAAGCCCTATTTATGAAATTTGTACTTATCATTTATGATTTCGTATTTTTTTTTTTTAATTTATGATTGTAACCGCTCGTCATTCCAATTACTTGTCGATGATTCCAATTGACTTTCCGGAACTATTTTCCTTAAGAATAGTGCAAATTCAGCGAGTATGTTCCATTCCGTTCAGAAATTCACCAATTTATTCTAGAAAATCGGATAAATCGGGGTAAAGTGGACCATATCCTAATCCAAAAAGTCGTATGGTGCACCAAATCGTATCCAGTAGCTTTTGCGAACATTTTTACTCAGAGTTTTTTTTTTTATCGCTATTGGCAGTTTTCTACTCTACGCAGCAATATATTTGAAATGTTAAAAGAAATATAAGAAATTTTGGTAAAATGGGCAACGTTCCAGTTTAGATAGTCCTGCAGTTCACCAAACCATTTCCAATCGACCCTCCTGGCAAATTCACTAAAAGTTGGCCATATTTATCAATCATGTTCCATTGCCAGGAGCAGTAATATAGGGTATTGGTTCCCTTATTAAGCATGTGGCTCCCATTTTCTTCCTACGAAAAACAAAGGATTGAAGCGTTGTTTGTTTTGTTTCTTATTTTTGTATTTTTTTTGTTAGGAGTGAGCACCCATGAAAACAAAAAGAACGGAATCAATCGGTACCGTAATCGCTTGTTTTCGAATAGGATAAATATGGGAGCGTGAGATTACTGATGGCACACATACCCTATGCGATAGATATAAAAAAAAATTAGGAGAAGTCGGCTACTCCCACTGATATGTTCCGGATCACTAAAATAGCCATAGCTCCGGAACGTCTGAACCGACTTGAACTGTTTTTAAATAGGAACAGTGTGACAAAATTCTCCAGCACGGAATGTGCTTGGAAGTTAGGTGTGTTTTATTCACACAAACATATATAAAAAAGATATTAATCAGAGAATCCTATGCAGGGATGCGAAATGTAATAAAAATGTATTTTTTTTATTTGCTTATTTCTCTGTCACTAATAAGAAATATTTATCGACGATATCATTAAATTTCCATAACTAACCACCATTATGTGTGGATTGGTGATGTAAACGGACAGAGATTCGCACCAGAAGTGGTGAAATTTAAAAATATCAGGACATTTTTTTTTTCATGAAATTCCGTAGCATTTCCCATCTTTCATTCTATGTTTACAATGCAGTGGTGAGTGGACACCCTATAACAGCAAAATTTGAAATTTGATGCCCTCATTCATCACAGCTTCAGACGGTACAAAGGCCATTGATTTCCGTTGTACTATTCTAAGCCGATTCTATGCATATCTGGCCGTTTTCCAAAGAAAAGGTATTATCCTTCCGTCAATTTCCATTGATTTTTCACCGATTCCAAACCAGGGGAATCGACTGAGATATCATCTGACGGTTCGGCTTCCGTACCGGAAAGCCAGAACGGGACAGAATAAGAACATCGATAACTCAGGAAGAGAGAGTGAGAGTATAGGTTCCCACCGAACGAGAATCAACTCGTTTCAATTTGATGATAATGATGATGACGGTTCTTTGAAGTTCCGTCAGCTGGGCTGAGCCAAGCGCTCCTCGTGGCCGTGCGTGCACCTTTGTTTAGGTATGTTGTGCTAACTCAGCCCGTCCGGTGCTAACGGTCCTAACTTTCACTGAACTTACTTTTCGCTCATGCGCCCTCCGTGAACAACATCAAACAAAACACCGGACTCCTCGGGAGAAGAGCGATGCCGGCTCTTTTTGTTTGATTATCGTCACCATCAGCATCATCATCGTCTTTGGGAGACTCTCCGGTATGAACCTGGTGGTTTTGTGACGGAGATTGGTGGTGCTGCTCTCGTTGCATTCCGTCCGTTTCCGCGAACGATTTTCTTGATGGGTTCGAACCTGTACCTTTGAATGCTGACCGATTGGATTTACTTTTCTAGGAATACGAATGCTTCTAGGGGGATTTGGGTTGGAAAGAGTATTCGAAACCATTTAATGATCGTGTTGTAAACATACGAGTCGGTGAGATTAATTATTTTACAAATTCTAGCGTAACATTTGAAAAGGCCCTATCTGCAAAACGTAAACATTGAGAAAATCGCATGAGAAGATTACCTCCCAAATTAGGTAATCCTATTTAAAAACGAAAGACTTTTTTATGTGTTTTATTCCATCTATGGACACGTATGGGAATCTACTTTATGATTCTGTGCATTATTTGCATCATACTATATCAAAAATTCCATAAATAATGTATTTTGAACATGAACGGCAGATAGGCCCTTTTACAATCTCAAAATCAGTTGGGCCCTTTCAGTTAGGCCCTTTTATCGTCGGCAATTTCAGTTAGGCCCTTTTATTTTTTCCTTATTTTTAGTTAATTTTAATTATTTTGGATTATTATTATCAATTTAAGGAAAGTTAAAGAGCTACTCAAAATTATTGGAAAACATGAAAAATAACCCAAATTTACAAAAGAGCCTATCTGATTTGAAGGGAAAGTTTCAGTTAGGCCCTTTTATTTTTTCTTAATTTTAGCTAATTTGAAATATTTTGGATTTATTTTCATCTATAATTCAAGGAAAGTTAAAGAACAACTAAAAATTATTGGAAAATATGAAAAAAAAATCAAAATTTACAAAAGGGCCTATCTGATTTGAAAGGTAATTTTCAGTTAGGCCCTTTTGAATGCAGTTAGGCCCTAGAAGATTATTCAATTTCAGATAGGCCCTTTTAAAATTTATTCAAAATACGGTTAAAATAGCTCTTTTCACATTGATTAAGGTGTTATGGGATAGGAATAGTGAAAAATCGGGTTTGTTTACATTTTGCAGATAGGCCCTTTTCAAATGTTACGCTAGAATTTCATCAGGAAGTACCTCAACGGTGACGGCCATTTGAATTGTTCACACGGAGATTACTCTGTTGATTTGAATCAAAACTAGTGATGTTGAAAATGCTTCAATCAAAACCTTTCTAGAAAGAATAACACAACATAAATTTATTTTGAATTTTTTTCAGAAATTTCTCCGAGTTACGCCTATCGATCCAAGTTCCAAGTGCCACCACTGTGGCAAAAAGGGTTAAACTATTCTTCCCAGAAATTGTTCTGGGAGATCTGCAGAATATACCTACAGTAATATTGATACATAGATGAAAATCCCAACATTGATTCAAAAGAACTGTAGAACATTCTTTATTCAAGTTCTCCGTCAATTTTACGAGGATTTTTTTACGTAGATTCCACAGGAATCCTGGATTTCGTCAAAATTTACCAAAACTGACAACTTGAATTTCGTCAGATATTTGTACAAACTTTTATTCGGAACGTTCTCATAAATGTAAGAAAATGGGTAATAAGAATGTATTTGATATAGATAAGGTATTCGAAGCAACCTCATAAATTGTCCAATTTTTAAAAAAATATAAATTCTAATTGTAACAAACATATGGTATTTCAAAAATAGACACCGAAATAGGTGTTTTCCGATGAAATCTAAAATCATGACATAAGCAATATTCGGTTTCCAGAGCACGTGATATTATTGACATTTAACAGCACTGGTATGGAAGTCCAATCTGAAAATGCAAAATGGTGGCTGTTTCATTGAGTTTCAATTGAACAATTAACCCGGGAGCGGTCGCGTCGTGGTTTGAGTTCATGCTCCATAAAAACAAACACGCTTTTCTTACACAGCTTAACCCTCTAATACCCAATCCCGCCTTTAGACGGGGTATAGTTTGACCATTTTTGTAATTTTTGTTTCGTGGAAAATCAATGTTTTTATATTTTTGGCTGATATTTAGGACTGTTCTGTATATCTCAAAATGGTTTTTGGTGTATTTTAAAGCGTATTTACATTTTTAAAAAATCATTGAAAAATTGATGTTTTAGTCACCTTTTAGAAGTCATTGTTTATTTTGTATTGAATCGCTACAATTAACATATTTTAAATTTTTCCCAAATCATTCTATCCTTGTTTAATAGTTTAAGGGAATCGAATACACTCTAAAATTATTTTCCTTAAAATTACACGGAAAATAAAATTTTCTGTGAAAGAAATTTAAAATAATAATATTTCAACAATAATAATAAAATCTCAAAATGTTTTCATCTCAAAAAATCCGTTCCCCAAATTGGCTTCCAGAAAAAATATAAAAGTGTGGGGATGTTCAAAAATAAAAATTAGAAAAATCAAAAACTGAAATTCACGAAATCGAGAATTAAAAAGAATCATCTTCTAAAACATGTTTAAATCGATTTTAGATGACGAAAAATGATATTTAGATCAAAATCAAAAATTTGGGTATTAGAGGGTTAAGCGTAAGTGTTCAAAGACGCGACTGCTCCCGGGTTAAAGGACAAAAGGTCGAATGGATAAAGGACCGAATGTGTGGCTTCGTGGTCGTGTGGCTAGTGTCACCAAGCACTTAGTCGCATCGTGCTAAGAAGCGCGGGTTCGATTCCCGCCGCAGCTGTCAGGATAAGTTTTCGGCTGTGCCACTGGGCGTTGCATGCTAGTTCGTTGTCTAGTGTCGTGCTTCCTTCAAAGAGCGAATAGGTCACTGGAAGCAATAAACGTGTTCGCGTCTTTTTAAAAGAACGAATGGACAAAAGAACGAAAAGATAAAGTCACTTAGACAGCAGGTCGAATGGGCAAACTCGAATAGAAAAAAAAAAGTTAAATGAACGTAAGTATTGGGAAGTTGTCCGCAGTCCAGAACTAAACATGAAGGTCAAATCGATAAAATGTTGTAAGAGCAAAAGCTCAAATGGATAACGGTGGGATGTACAAAAACGTCAAAGACACAAAAAATATAATGGACAAATGTTGTATCCACAAATGGTCGAAAGGACAAATCATTTGAAATGGTTAAATGTAATATAGGTTTAATGAAAAAAAAAAGATTTAATGACCAAAATTTCATTAGAATGGAAGATTTTATTGCCAAAATGTCTATTGAAGAGGAGATTGTATAAAAATAGGATACACTCCCGAATGGATGAAATGTCGAATGAACAAAAGGTTAAAAAATCATAGGTCGTATAGAAAACAGGATGAATGGCCAAAAGGTCGAAAAACAATTGGTTTTATGTACAAATAGTCGTAAGGACAAAAGGTTCACTGGACATAAGCTTGAATGGACACAACTCTCGACAGGACAATAGCTCGGATTGATAAAATGTCAAATGGACAAGTGGTCGAACAGAAAATATATTGAATGGACATTACATTCTCATGGACAAAATATGGAATGAAGAAAAGGTCGAATGGATGAACGTTGAATTGACAAAATATGTCGAATGGAACGGAGGGTTGAACGGACAAGATTAAACAAAAGATTGAATAAACAAAATTCCGAATGAACAAAATGTCGTACAGAAAAAAAGTCGAATGAAAAAATGGTTGAATGGACAAAAGGTCAAATAAACAATTGGTAAAATGGTAAAAGGTCCACTGGATATAAGCTTGAACTGCCAAATGATCGATAGGACAGTAGCTCGAATGGTGAAATGGACAAGTGGACGAACATGAAATATACTGAATGGACAAAACCTCAAATAGAAAAAAAAAATAGAATGAACTGAGAATTGAACGGACAATAATGAATGAGAAAAAGATCGATTGGGCAAAAGATCGAATAAACTACAGCTCGAATGGACAAAATATTGAATATAAATAAGGTCGAGTGGACAACAGGTTGACAAAAAAATAAAAGGTCGAATGGAAAAAGACGGTTGAATGGACAAATGGTCAAGTAAACGATTGGTGGTCGAATGTAAAAATGATCGTAGGTCCACTGGGCATAAGCTTGGTCGATAGTACAGTAGCTGAAATGGATAAAATGTTGAATCGATAAAAGTTGAAATAGACAAGTGGGCGAACAGGGAATATGACGAATGACAAAACCTCAAATAGACAACATTTAGAGTGTAATAAGGTCCAATGAACTGAGGATTGAACGGGAAAGATTGAATGAACGAAAGGTCGAATTGACAAAAGTTAGAAGTGGAAATGGACAAAAGGTTGAATGGACAAAATGTCGAGTACAAATAAAGTCGAGTGGACAAAAGGTAGATAAAATCATAGGTCGAGTGGAAAAATGGTTGAATGGACAATATACAATTGGTCGAATGAACAAATGGTCGTATGGACAAAAGATCAACTAGACATTAAATTTAATGACAACACTGGCGATAGGACAATAGCTCGAAACGATAAAAGGTCGAATGGACAAATGGTTGAATAGGAAATACATTCAATGTGTACAACTTCAAAAAGACAAAACATTGAATGAACAAAAGGTCGATTAAACTAAAGTTTTAATGGACGAAATGTCAAGCAAGCTACCAGCTGATTCCGTTCTAGGGAGATAGTTCCTATTCTTCAGCATGGTGCTTCTATTTTCATCTACATAACTTAAAACAGAGGCTTGAAGCGTTGTTTGTGTTGTGTATTCTTCTATGTATTATGCTTACACAGCGCAACATTTTTTTGTCTCAAGAGCAAACTTATGTTTCCCTGACAGTTTTTGGGCCGCTGAATCCGAATCTGGGCTCAGATTTGCTCCAGCACGTCACAATTTTGAGCTATACCTTAATTAATAGGGCAAAATATGCGATTTTGGACTTTTTTGCCTGCAAGCCATTAAGCATGGAAATATATTTTATAAGCAATCAAAGGATAAATTGGTGAATTAACATCTAAATTAGCGACTAATGCAAAATATTTTGTTTTACCAAACCAAATTTAATAGATTTTATGTCAGTATGTAAACTTGCATGCAACTTTTGGAAGGTGACTTGTATGGGAAATATCGTACCTAACCTAAATCGCTTAAAACTATCAAATTCGATTTGGTAAAACGAAATATTTAGCATGAGTCGTTAATTTAGATGGTAATTGACTAATTTATCCTTTGATTGGTTAAACAAAATATTTCCATGCTTAATGCCTTTTAGTCAAAAAAGCCCAAAATCGCATATTTTGACCTTTAAATTGAGGTATAGCTCAAAATTGTGACGTTCTGCAGCAAATCTGAGCCCGGATTCGGATTCAGCGGCCCAAAATCTGGCAGAGACACATAAGTTTACTCTTGAGATAGACCAAAAGTTAATTTTTGTTACGCTGTGTTATCTATTATGCTTATAAGAGACTCCTCCAGTCAAAAATTTAAAATTGTTTAGGTGGCAATTTCGTCAGAGAAGTTCCTTTAACAATTCCGCTGGCAGTTTCAACAATGATCGAAACTTTCTCCTGGAATTAGTTGCCTACATTATGAAGAAGTTTCCTTTTGATTGCTATAATTTTAGGATATGCAGTGAATTGTTTCAGACTGAGTGCTAATTATGTTTTTTTTTCTCTATTTTTATTTTCAGGTAAGATACTCATGGCATGTACTAAGGACACAGTTGTAAGAGGTATTTCATGAAATAATGGGTGCGTCATGACTAATATGACGATTCAATATACGACAACTTTCATTTTGTAACGGAGTATTGAGCAAGACCATGCTGATGGTGTCCAGGTTCAATCCCCGATCGGTCCAAGAACTTTTCGTATTGGAAACTTCCCTGTTTCCTTGTTTCTTGTACAGAGTCTCCTCGTCACTGTCTCTTAGCTAATAACTATGGAAGTGCTCATACAACACTAAACTGAGAAGTAGACTCTGTCCCCGCAGGTACGATACGCCAAGAATGAAAAAAGGATTAAGTTTGATCAAGTTCTCATTGTTTGCAGAAAAATTCGTTTAAGTATTTCTGGGAAACTGTTCCAATTTTAAAGGCCTTTCCTTGTAGATGCTCAATCAGGTCTAATCTAATCTTAATTCGCAAAGTCATAAAATCGAAATCTCTTCTAGATTGCCTCTGATATGATAGGACACAACGCTCGCTCAACGACCTACAGTCTACGGTGCTTCTCCTTCAGATAACCAACTGATCGGCGGTAATCGTACATTATTCTCAACGGGAATTGTTTCCCCGACTATATTTAATCGTCCCACCACAAACCTGAGTGAATGAGCGCGCCGCCACCGTGCGACAATCAATTTATAATTTATTAATACCAATATAACCTGTATTCTATCTGGATGAAAGCATCGTCGCTTCGAGGCGGCGCGTCGCGGCGAACCAATGGCAAGAAGGCCTTGGAGTAACTTTCCATCGCGGTCGGCCGGCGAGCAGCATTAAGAAGGAGACTTAGACCATCCACTAGTATAGTAGGAAATCACCTCTCCTATACACGTTCCCTTTCTATACTTTAGGGCCGGCCGCTGATAGTGATGCGATAATGTTGGGTGATAGTAGTCGCTCGCATCAAGTATGTACTACCAAGTGTCCGCGAAAATCTGATATCTCACTCATTTTTGCGCCGCGTCTGAGTCGGTTGTCGGCCTATCTCTCTGTGCCCTCGGATCAAATCGGTCGAGTCCAGTCGAGTGAGTGTCTGATAACCCATTTCTTTCCGGTCCTGCCTCACCACCTGGCACGTTGTCGTGCCTCGGGCGGTCCGTTTTTTAGTCTATCTATTAGGCAGAGGTACTCGATCGACGTCTTCGTCAAAGCGCACGATAAGATAGCAACAGCAGCAGTCGGCCCTCTTGTAATAAGGGGCTCTTGCTTGGCTGGCTGACTGGGTTCTTCTCTATGTATGACTCCGTGCGATATCACTTTTTTTTCGGTTCGACGATATGGTCAATAGATAGTGTAAGCTTTGAGTTCGGGCTTCAATTACGACGACGTCGGCGGCGTCACGTACGCGACTTTTTGCACATATGGTAGGTACAGTGACGGACGAAACAAGCTAGACACATGATTTACACCGTAAATGATACAACTTCGCTGATTTGAATGACGCACTCTGTGTGTTTCTTTTGGGATTCCTTCTGGCAATTCATCCATGGCTTCTGGCATTGGTTTCACCTAGACCTCCGGAATTCTTTTCGCAATTTCTCCAAGATATCCCACTGAGATTTCTTTAAGAGTTTCTTCTGGGAATCACCAGAGAGCTTATCCAGGAATTCCTTCTGAGAAAACTCCAGAATTTTCTTCTGTAAATCTGCGGGCGTTTCTTCTGGGAACCCTTCAGGAGTTACTTCTGGAAGTTCTCCAGGAGTTCATTCTGAGAATCCTCCGGGAGATTCTATAGGAGTTCCTCCCAGGAATCCTCCAAGAGTAACTTCTGGGCTTTCTCCAGAATTTCCTAATGAGAATCCTCCATGAGTTTTTTTCTGAAAATCCCCCAAAAGTTCCCTCTGGGAGCCCTACTGAAAGTTCCTTCTGGAAATCCTCCAGGAGTTTTATCTGGAATTCTTCCAGAAAATCCTTCTGAAAATCCACTAGAAGTTTCTTATGGGAATCCTTCAAAAGTTCTTTTTGGAAATTTTCCGTGGTGTTATTTTGCAGGATTTTTTTCAATCCTCCATGAGATTTTTTTTTTCTGGTAGTCCTAAAGGGGTTCCATCTTGAAACTTTTAGGAGTTTCTTCTTGGAGGAATTCCCAGGCGGAGTTTCTTCAGGAATCTCCAGGAAGCATTTCTGAAAAAAACCTCTAGATGGAGTTTCTGGAAAATTACACTGATGAAATTTCGCCAGGAATTCCCAGAAGAAGCTCCTAAAGAAATCTTCAGAAGGAATTTCTGGAGTAATTCCCAGATGAAATTATTGCAGTAGGAATTTCTGTAGTTATTTCCAAATAGCGTTCCTGAATCCATCCGCAGTTGAGTTCTTGGAGACATCCCCAGAAGAAATTCCTTTAGGAATCCCAAGATGGATTTCTGAAGGAATCCCCAGGACGAATGTCGTAAGGAATTTCCGTCAGGAATTCCATTAGAAATCTCCTGTATAATTTTCAGAAGTATTCTGAAGAATTCGTTCGTTCGTCGTTTGATGACCACGTTTTATTGAGCGGTAGATACGGTAGACACTACGCTCCCGACGGTACGAACTGACTTCATCTGACGCCGTCTGTAGACTTCAAAAGAATACAACATCCAACTCCAATTTGCCTTCCTCCAGATACCTTACCTGGATACCGTGTTGGCTACAAAGTAATTTTACTCCAACGCCGAGCTTACAGTAGAACACCATCTTCGTCGGTCTTGGGCGGTGTTCCTCCAGTTTTCCCGAACGTGTAGGGATTGCAGATCTTCTTCAACCGCGTGCAGCCAGCGTATTCGCGGCCGCCCATGAAGTGGCCGATCTCTACCTGGTTCCCCGCTGAATATTGTTTTCGCTATTCTTTCTTCCGACATTCGCACTACGTGTCCAGCCCGCTATCATGTACTTCGTGTTGGACTTGATAGAGTTAATCGTCAAGCCTACCCTTGCTGTCTCTCTCTCTCTCTTCAAAGGAACATAAGCTTCCTTCTGTGCCTTCCTCCAGACACAGTTCCAAATAAACCTGGATGATGCAATTCGGATTCGGAGCTCGTTGAGGTTGAGGTCAAAGTTTAATTTTTTCCTAAAACAGAGTCTTTTCTGAAGCAAAAATCCGGTACCGATACAAACTTGGTGGAAATTCCAAAGCTGCGGCCAACGATATAGATTCCAGTTCTGCTCCAAGCAACCGAAAATGCAGCTGTGTCGCGATTTTAACCCTTCAGGACGCGTGCCGTTGTAAAAAGTACAACATCACCAAAAAACCTCGCTCGCCATATACAGCGCGAGCGCGGTGTAGATTTAGACTCAAAATGGCGCGCGTCCTGAAAGGCGAAAAAGGGATTTAAGATTCTTTTCAGGTTTTCTGGCAAATTGCTAAAATCAAAGGAGGTTGAATATTATAAGCTTCAGTAAAATGTTTACTCCGATCCTAGGTGATACTGTAGCGATACGAGTTCGATTCCTGTGGACTGTTGGAGTACAGTGGAAGCAGCCTTCTATACATTGTAGGCGAGCGTACAAGCGGTATCTTCGTACCGCGAGCCAAAATATGCAGAGATGAAAACGGGAGGCTCTTGAAGAACGGAGTGAGCTCATCGAAAGATAGAAGTCGACAATGATTTTTCATAAGGGCCTAACTGACTTGATCGATTTCTCTTCGTCGACTCTCTCTTTCGCTAATAACTTGATCAAAACGAACAAAATCATTATTCTTTTTGTTTCTATAGCAAGATGTAGTCATCTCCTTCGCATTTCAATCAAAAAATTTTGAGAAAACTCAATACACATTCTGTAATAACACAAAGAGAGGATCGATGAAGAGAAATCGAAAATATCAGTTAGGCCCTAATGAAGAATCAGTGTCGAAGTAACACTTCGCTGAGCACCTGAATGGTGTGAAGAACGCAGACATAGATGACCAAGGCAGCGGGAAAAATGACTACGCCAGTACAGCCGGAAGTATCAACGAGCCAACTCCCACGTTGAGGGAGCCCGAGAACAATAAGTCAGTTGGAAAGGATGATATCGGAGTTTAACTTTGAAATTTGCAACTCATCAAAATGGTTCCGAAAAAGTTGGTTACCTGCCTGTATCGACCAATAGTTCGAATTTGGAAGACCGTACAGCTTCCGAAGGAGTTGAAGAAAGGGGTCATCTGCCCCATCTGCAAATAAGGACAAGTGTGAGAACTTCCTAGCTATCACAATTCCGAATGTCGCCTACAAAGTACTATCCCATATCATCTTTCGTCGTCTTTACCCTAAAATTTCGACGAGAAGATTCGTCTGCTTCGTCGACGGTCGCACGGCAACAGACGAGATCTTTACAGTGCGGCAAATCCTCCAAAAATGTCAGGTCCCCTGTTCATCAACTTAAAGGCGGCGTACGACCGTATCGACCGGACAGAGCAATACAAAATCAGGAACGAAAACGGCTTCACCAGGAAGCTCACTACAGGGTCCGGCAAATGAACTGTTACATTACTTCAACAGTCATTATGGCGTTGCCCACAAAACTGAATTGGACAACCCCTCGTCATTTTGTTTACATTGTGTCATGGCTATCAGTGGATATACGTGTCACTTTTGTGTCTGGGAAAATTGACCTTGAAGAGAAACGAATTACTGTGATTGCCTTGTTCCAAACAGTGTGTGCAGAAGTATTGTGTACCGCACAGTCTAACGATACCTCGAGACCGGAAGTACCAAAAAACTGTATGGTGGGGGACGTCGAGCTACTGTGGTGACACCTGCCATGGTGAAGCGCCTTCAGAAAATCCTCGATGTAATGCAACAAAATTGGCGGAGGATCTCAACATATCGGATCGAAGCATCCGTCGGATCCTGAAAGATAAACTTCACACCAAGCCCTACAAGATCCAGAAGATTCAAAATCTTTCAGTGATGCAGAAACAGGTATAGGTAAAAAAGCAAAAGCGCTGTTGAGAGGGCCGCAATAGGAAAATAAGAGAATATCGTGTTTACTGACGAAAAACTCTTCACCGTACAGCAGTTTGTGAATAATCAGAACAATTGAGTATGGTTGCCTGAAAGATCACGAACCCGTACCGACATGCTGACGGCAAGCAGGCGACAGAAACCGACATCGGTGAAGATTTGGGCCGGAATCACCCGAGATGACCTGATTCCGTTGGATTTTGTCCCTGAAGGAGTTAAGATCAACCAAAATACATATCGGGAACTATAGTTGTACAGAACGTCGTCGAACCGTGGGCACGTCGCCATTTTGGTTCCAGGGATTGGATTTTCCAGCAGGACTCGGCAACGGCTCAAAAAGCGAAGGAAACATAGCTCTGGATTATGGAACATTTTCCAGGGTTCATCTCGAGCTCGGAGTGGCCGGTGAATTCGCCGAACTTAAATCCTATGGGCTTCGCTTTCTAGGGTATGTTGAACGCCCAAGTCTGTTCTTAAAACATGAAGCTGTGGAAGCCCGTAAGCGACATCTGGCGGCAGCGTGAGATAAAATACCTCAAGAGCATCTGCGGGCCTCGTACCCTGCGTTCCTTGGTCGTCTGCGGCGAGTGGTTAAGCTCAAGAGCGAACAAGTTGGAATTCGACCAGTGAATTATCAAAAAAAGGGATTTGTTTTCAAGTGAAACCCCTGTAGACTGATTAAAGCGACGATGGACAGCGTAAGGGTTATGGAGATCTGTTTAGTTCGTTCGAATATCGCCGGAGACTGCGACAAAGTGAAGGACTCTCATGCCTGATGTTCAACAGCAAGAAGAAGATGTTATGCGCCTAGGCGGGCTCAACAGTCGAAGCACGATTTTAACGAAATTCGGCCAATTTGTCTGTTTTGCGGGTGACATGGATATTATTGCTGGAACAGTACAACTGTACACCCGCCTGAAACATGAAGTAGCAAAGGTTGGTCTTAGGTTGATCATGTCTGAAACGAAGCACGTGCTAGCAGGTGGAACCGTGAATGACAGAATTAGCATAGCATAGCATAGCCTCTTAACGGACGGACGTGAGGTGATCGAAAGGTGGAAGCAGCACTTCGACGAGCATCTGAATGGCGTGGAGGACGTAGGCAAGGGAGACCGCGACAACGGAGGGAACGCCTACGCCAATGCAGCAGAGGACAGAAATGAGCCAACTCCCACGCTAAGGGAAGATAAGAATGCCATTCACCAGCACAAAACCAACAAAGCAGCTGGCAAGTATGGTATCGCAGCTAAACTCATCAAGATGGGCCCAGAAAATTTGGCCACCCGTCTGCACCAGTTGATAGTCAAGATCTGGAAAACCGAACAGCTACCGGAGGAGTGGAAGGAAGGGATTATCTGCACCATTCACAAGAAAGGCGACCATTTGGAATGCGAGAACTTCAAAGCGACCAGGACTATGCTCGAAGAGGACATGCAAGCACTCGAAGTGTTCGGGCGTCGGGACCTTTGGTGGTATACAAGAAAACGATGTGTGGCGACGAAGGATGTACCACGAGCTCGCTGCACTCTACGGCGAACCTAGCATCAGGAAGGTTTTTTTTTTGTTTCTTTTTATTCGTGAGTTTTAACTTATTCTAATTCTTCACACAGTATCAGGAAGGTGGCAAAAGCTGGAAGGATATGTTATGAAAATGCAGGACAACAACCCTACTAAGCTGGTGTTCGCAAAAGTTCCGGACGGTACAAAAAGACCTGTAGCGCATCGTGCAAGGTGGCCGGATGAGGTGAATAGATCTGAATAAACGAATGAATTCTGACTTTCTTGTTCTGACCATCACTGTATTTACAAAGCGCTCTGTAACATACAGGACCCGGCTCAGCGCTTCAATTTGTACGGAAATTAGTGTACATAGCAAACCGCTGATAACGGCCAAGATACACAAGGCACGGGACATAGGGAAGACCAGCTCGCACACTGCTGCCGTTCTGCAAACAAGGCAACGCCAAACCGAGCCCATGCAGACTAGTTGACGGCTGCGGCGGCCTCCAGGAAGAAGGGGAGCGACACTTATCGGGTCTGCCTTCTTTTCGCGCACGCAGATAAGATAGCCTCCCAAAGTCTCCCAAAGAAAATTTCACATCGCACCTCTTATTGCTTGGTGAAGGTCGACCCCAAAAAGAAGCAAAAAAAAAACGAACGCCGCAAATTCGTCGGCAAACAATTGTCTCAATGGAATAGGTACGCCTTCGCACGCCCGGACAGCGCAGGCATGCGAGGCACGTCTCTAAGCTCGATTCGCGGGCGAGATACGCACACATCACACGCGAGCGACTCTTCTTTTCTTCCAAATGCATGCATGATGTGCTGATATCTGGCGTGTGTCCGAATAAGGGAGGTCAGTTCAAACGACAAAGTCGGTAGTGAGCGAGCCAGCAATCAGCTAGCGTTCCAAATCATCAACAATTGTCACGGTTGGCTGACTTGGATCGCACCGCGCGCACACGGCGACAGCGCGGCGCTCATCGTCGTCCATCCGAAAGTCGTCGATGCTAATCTAGCTACAAAAAAAAAGTAGCTGAATCGAGTCGAGCCACGATGAACACGTTTTCGCGTTGACCAGACCCCGAACCGCGCCGCGGTGGAGTTATGGAAAACGGCGCAGTGCGCTGGAGATTGTGCGCTGCTGGTGCCTGGTGCCTGGTGGAGTGTCTTTTACCGGTTTGTTTCTGCCATCATCACCCCCGAGTCTCTTGGTCGTTCGTTGGCGGCGGCCGGCGCGCGCTGCGGCGTTGTGAAGCAGAGCGCTATAGCATAGTCAAGGATGACGTAATTCCTCCGTCGCTGCTGCGCTGCTGATCTGCTGCTCGGTCTTCACCACCACTAGTCTGTTCGGTTGTGTCGAGTCGGGTTTAGAGCTCTGTGGTGAGCTCGTTCGTACTACACAACACACATGGCTTTGGCGATGTAGTCGTTGGAGTTGGAGATGTAGCTATTAAACGCACGGGCGATTCAATTCGGTTCGGTCCGCGATCAACTAAGATAGACTACACCACCAGTATGCCATGTTGGTACACTGGTTAGATGACTGCTGCTGATTTATAGTTTTAATAGTTGAATTCAATATATTTGCATTAACTGGAAGCAGCTACCTAGCAGGGTTTAGTTGTCTAGCCTCAAACTTTGCTGGACATATTGGGTAAAAATATCAAAAATGCTAGAGGAGAATTATTATCAGAATCTGTAATACGTATACGAGAAAGCAGAAAAATCATGGGAATTCAAGTACCTATTCAAGTCCTATCAGCTAGACACGTACGTATGCTGGATTGATTTGACTAGACCATTTAGAAGTTTAACTTGTAGTCAGACATCGTAATCTCATCTGATCAAAGAGATCTTTCACCCGGATTCCTCCCGCAATTTCTTCCGCGGATTCTATCCAAAGCCCCTTCCGAGATTGTGTCCGGATTTCATCACGTGATCCCTTCTGGAATTCCTCCCAGGAATGTTCTTGGACAATTTAATGTCCTCGTGGCATTTATCTGGTGATTTCCTCAAGAACATAACGTCCTCGGAATCATCCCGATTTTTTTCGGAATTCCTATTGGGATTACCTTTTAGATTCCTTCCTGGAATTCTGCCGCAATTACATTCAGGATTTCTCCAAGGATTTAGGATTTTTTAGCAAAATTATTCTCTGTAGTTAATTCTTTCGGGATTTGTCTTTGAATTCCTTCCAGAGGAACAAGCCTATTGCTCCTATATCTAGACGATATTTCCGCCAAGCCGTCGATTACGATAAGATACAGCAAGTTCCATGTGACAACGGATGAATCTGGAAGTTGAAATCCATCTAGAAATTCCGTCAGAGGTTCATGGACCTTCATTAGAAATACCACTTGAAATGCCTTCCAGGATTTCCCACAAGTTTTCTTCCGTCGTTTTTCTCGATATTACCTTCTCGATTTCTTCCGGAGATTCTTTCGGATTCATACCGGCAATTTGAAAAGCTTCGAACATGTTTTTCCGGGATTTTTTCTTGAAAATCTTTAAGAATTCCTAAATTCCTACCGATTTCCTCAAGATTTTTTCACGAGGATCCTACGGAATTTCTTTCCAGCGTTTCTTCCATACGAGATCTCCACAAGACTTTCTCTCAGAAAAATGCATCAGATGTTGTTGCGGAATTCCTCCTAGAGTTTCTCTCGAGATTCCTCTTGAGAATTTTCCGCGATTTCTTCCGGCGGTGTTCCTCTTGGGCCTTCACTTGACACTTCACCGTCTTCAACCACAGGTTTCACAGACTGAACGATCACTAACATGCGACAACGGACAATACACAAAACACCCAGTGGTCCAGGGGAGAATTTTCCGTTTGACGAAAAGTTTTCACCGACTGGAGCAGGAACTGAACCCGCACCCCGAGGCTTACGAAACGGCCAGACGACTGACGCCCCTAACCGCACGGCCACGAAGTCAACTTCTCTAAAAGATCTTGCCGCGATTTTTTCCCAGAGTTTCTACAGTTATTCCAAGAGTTTTTCACGAGTTTTCTGTAGGAGTCCCTCCCAGAATTTCTCCCGAAGTTTCTCCAGTAATTTCTAAAAGACATTTTTGCAATTACAGTGAGCTTTCTTCTAGAATTTTTCCCGGAATTTCTACGGGAATTTCAGCCGGCATATTTCCTAAAGGCTCTGGGCGGGATTTCTTTTGAAGTTTCACCTGAGATTTCTGTCGCTTTTCTCCTGATTCTCTCATTCCGGCGTTGGCTCTGGGATGTCTCTCAGAATTTCTCTGGTTTTACTCCTAAGATTTTGTCCGGATTGCCTCTTTGGATTTTTGCAGCAGGTATTTCTGATATTTATCATGGAGTTCTTTCCGTGATTTCTTTCAGAGCTTATTCCAAGCTTTTCCTCGTAGTTGTTTACAGGATTTCTAGTAGTAATCCTCCTTAGATTATTTTTTTTTTTACAAATTTTCTAGAGATTATTCGCAGAACTCTTCCAACCATCCCCTCGAAATTGTTCCGAGATTCTGAGTGCTTCTTTTGGGATTTTTTCAATAATTGCTCCCAGAGTTCTTCGCATTGATTTTTCCAGGAGTTCTCTCGAAATGTCTTCCGGGATAGCTTACGAAATTCCTTTTAAGAAATATCGGAAGAAATCCGGCTGAAATCTGGCGAGAAACTCCGCAAGACCTCGAGAGGAACTTTGGAAGATATTCTGGGAAATACTGGGACATCTATTCTAAGAAAAAAAAATTCTAAGAGTAATCCCGGGAGGAAATATTAGGAAAATTGAAGGAGGAACTCTGAAAACCACTAAGCGACATTCAGGCGAGGAACTACAAGCGAAATCCCGTGAGGAAATCCAAGAAAATATCGGAAAGCTTTTACAAGAAAACCATGGAAGAACTTCTTTAACCCTTAAAGGCGCACGACAATAAAAAACTGATTTAAAAAATAAATTAATAATTAATAATAAAAGTGAAGGTCAATTATTTTGGAGCGTTTTTAGGTATGTTGTTTTAAAACAACATTGCGCATTTAAGGGTTAAAATACAAAATTAATTTTGGAAGGGAGAATAATTCAGCGAGAATCTCTATAAGCATATTGCCAAAACATCTGAAGGAAATCTCGGGTGGTACGCTTACAGAGACCTCGTGAAAAACTCCTGCCGAAATCCGGAGAGAAACTCTGGTAGAAATCCCAGGAACAACTCTTAGAAATCCTGTAAGAATACCGGTAAACCTGCAGGAAAAAAAACCTTTGATAAATTGAAGGAAGAACTGCGAAAGGATTACAAGTAGGAATTGCGGTAGAAATCCAAGCAGGAGTCCCGGAAGGAATTCAAGGAAGAATCAAGGATGAAATTTCAAGAGAAATCCTCAAGAGTTTCGGAACGAATTCTGGATAGATTTCCAATCAAATTTCTAAGCAAATCTCTGAAGGAATTCCTTATTCTTGAAGGAGTTCTTGAGAAGACAATTGGTACCACCGGTTTGTATTCCAAATTGTTGCTATGCTATCGTAATTTCCAGGTTTCCGTAGGAATTTCATCGAAATATCAACACTACCTATACCATTTGCACTGAGTAGACCTGTGCGCCGACTATATTTTGCTCGGCGGCGGTGGCGTCATAGGCGTCACGCCGGTGGCAGCTTTCGGCGGCGGCGTGAATCGGCGTGGCCAAAATTTGACCATAATGTCAACATTGGCAAAGCAAAGAATACGCTCCAGAATATGTATTCTGGGCTTTTTCATGACTTTCGATGACATAAACTATTACGTTTGAATGAATACCTCTTTATTATTTCTGTTTGGGTCCGTCACTGCGACGATTAGACCTATTGTAACATTACCCGTATCCTTAGTGTAGTGCATGTTGCATTACTCCATTGCAAATTATGAGCAACTAGCTGTCCCGGCAAACTTTGTCTTGCCGTCTTGTGGTGGTTTGACAACTGTAGAGCTCAAAATAGCACCGCACTCTAGATTGGTTTTATTTCGGTCGTATTGATTTTCTTCCCAGTTCATGGAAAATCAGTTCTTTATCAATTTTGTTACTTTTCTAGCTGATTTTCGTAACTTTTTGTACATATAAACACAGCCACCACGAATACGTACCGAACCGTGCAAGAGTCATCCTGATCTGTTCAGCCGTTCTTGAGTTTTGTTGCCTCAAAGGAAGATCAAACTCATTTTTATATATATAGATAAAATACCGATTTTACTACAGTTTTTGTTTTCTTAGAACCTTCAGAAGCTATAAAATTTGATAATAAGGTCGTACTATTTACACTAAGGAATCCCCGTATGATTTCAGGGAGGAATCTTAGGAGCCTCCAAGAAACTCCTGGAGGAAACAATGAAAAAAATTCTGGACTAATATGTGCAAAAAATGCTGTATGAAACCCTGAAGGAACTTCTGCACGAATCTCTAGTGGTACAAGAATCTCCCTTAGGGAGATCCCTGCAGAAACTTCTGAAGTATTTCTTGATTGGAATTTTCGAGGAATTTCAGAAGGAAATCCATGGAGACTTCTCAAAAGAATTCCAGGACGATTCCCCAAATGTATTCAAGCAGGAATCCAAAGGGAATTACAGCAGGAATCCCCGACGGGATTCGAGAAGGAACCCTCTCTAAGGATTTTTAGGAGGAATCAACGAAAAACACCCAGGAGGAATCTCTAAAGGAATTACATGAGAAATTCCTGAGAGAATTCTAGGAGGAATTTCCGTAAGAATTCTACGAGGAATCCTCGAAGGAATTCCACCAGGAATCCCTGAAGGAATTCTAAGAGGAATCCCCGAAGGAATTCCGTGAGGGATTCCCGAAGAAATTCCAGGAGGAACTCCGAAAAAACTCGAAGAGGAATCGCCAAAAAATTCCAAGAGCGAATTACAGAAAGAATCCCCGACGAAATATCAGGAGAAATCCCAGAAGGAATTCCAGGAGGAATCTCGAAAGAAATTAAAAGGAATCACCAAAGGTATTTCAAGAGAAAATCCCGATGGAATTCCAGGAGGGATGCCCGACGAAATGTTAGGAGGAATCCTCGAATAATCACCGAAAGAATTCGAGGAAGAATTCTCCGAAGGAATTCCAGGAAGAATCCTCGAAGAAATTCCAGGAGGAATCTTCGAAGGAAGTCTAGGAGGCATCTCCGAAGAAATTACAGGAAAAATCCCTTCAGGAATCCCAGGGAGAACCACCCAAGGAATTCTGGGAGGAATATTCGAAGGAATTCCAAGCGGAATTCCCAAAGGTTTTTCAAGAGGAAACCCCGAAGGAATTCCAAGTCTAATCCCCATAGGAAATCCAGGAGGAATCTCCAAAGAAATTCAAGAAGGAATCCCCAAAAGAACTCTAGGAATAATTCCTAAATTCCAGAAGGAATTTTCGAAGAAATTCTAAGAGAAATTACCGAAGAAATTTGATATGGAAATCTCGAACGCATTCCAGGATTTCTAGGAGGAACCATCGAAAAATATTCAGGAGGAATCCGCGAAGGAATTCCAGAAGAAATCCTCGAAGGAATTCTATGAGGAACCCCTAAATGAATTTTAAAAGGAATCCCCGAAGGAATTTTAGTTGGAATCCCCGAAAGAGTTCCAGGGAGAATCCTCGTAGGAATTCGATAAGGAACCTCTGAAATAATGCTAGGAGGAATCCTCGCAGGAATTCCAAAAGAAAATCCCGAAAGAACTCCAGCACGAATCCCAAAGGAATTCCAGCTATAATCGACTAAGCAATTCCAGCAGGAATCCCCATAAAAAATCTAGTGGGAATTTCCAAGGGCATTCGAGAAAAAATCCCCAAAGGATTTCTAGGAGGAATTATTGAAAAATATCGAGAAGGAATCACTGAAGGAGAAACTCCTGAGTGAATTCTAGGAGGAATCACCGAAGGAATTCCAAGAGGAATCCCCGAAAGGCTTCCAGAAGAAATTCTCGAAGGAATTCTAAGAGGAATCACTGAAGGAATTCCATGAGAAATTCCTGGAGGAATTCCATGAGTAATACCAGGAGGAATCTCCGAAGATATTCGAAGATGAATCACCAAAAAAATTCGAAGAAGAAACTCCGAAGAAAATCCAGGAGGAATCTCTGAAGATATTCGAAGATGAATCACCAAAAAAATTCGAAGAAGAAACTCCGAAGAAAATCCAGGAGGAATCTCCGGAGAAATTCCAGTGGGAATTCCCGTATAAATTTTAGGAGAAATCCCCGACGGAATAACAGGAGAAATTCCCGAAGAAATTCCAGGAGAAATACCCGAAAAAACTCTAGGAGGAATCGCCGAAGAAATTCCACAAGGAGTCTTCCAAAGAATTCAAGGAGTAATATTCGAACTGATTCCCGGAGGAATCCCCGAAGAAATTCTTGGAGGAACCTTCGAATTAATTCCAGAAGGAATCCCCTAAGGAAGTCCAGAAGGAATACCTGACGGAACACCAGAAGGATTTCCCGAAAGAGTTTCAGGATAAATCTCCAAAGAAATTACAGGAGACATCCCTGCAGGAATCCCAGAGGGAACCCCTGAAGGAATTCTGGGAGGAATCTCCGAATTATTTCCAAGCGGAATAATCGCAGGATTTTCAAGAGGAATCCCCATAGTAAGTCCAGCAGAAATTTCCGAAGGAATTCCAGGAGGAATCCCCAAAGGAACTCCAGGAGGAATCCCCGAAGGAAATCCAAGTGAAATCCCCGATCGAGTTTCAGGAGGAATCACCGACTCCTGGAGGAATTCCATGAGAAATCTTTTAAGGAAATCCAAGAGGATTCTTCCGATAGAATTCTATGAGAAATCATCAAAGAAATACCAGGAGGAATCTCCGACGGAATATCACGAGGAATCCTTGAAAGAATTTCAGGAGGAATCCTCAAAGGCACTCCGAAAGAAAATCTAGGAAGAATCCCCAAGATTAATCTCCGAAAGAATTCCAGGAGAAATTCCCGAAGGAATTACAGGAAGAATCTCTGAAGATAATCCAATCCAGGAGGAATGACCGAAGATATTCCAGGAGGAATCCTCGAAGGGTTTCCAGGGGAACCCCTGAAGGAAGTCCAGGAGGAATCCCCGAAGAAATTACAGGAGAAATTCCTGCAGGAATTTTAGGAAATCTGGAAGAAATCTCTGGAAGATTTCCAGGCGGAATTCTCGAAGGATTTTTAGCGGAATCTTTCTATGGGAATGCGTCGATCCGGGTACTGGAACTGTAATATGCGTCACTTTTACGTGCAACGAAAGTAGACATCTTGTACCGACTTTTCGAACCCTGTAAGCAGAATACCCTCTTCGAATGAGTGTAATCAGTTTTGTACCTTTTAATTCCGCCCTGTTTTGGTTATTCTGAGTAGATAAGCTGACACTCTGGAAGATTACAAGTGCTAGTCGAAATACGCGTAATTATCGAAGGATAAGCAAAACAGGGCTGGTTAAAAAACTCACACAACTGATTACACTCATTCGAAAATAGACAGATAGGCTGTTGGCTCTCTTATTAAGCATGTAGCTCCCATTTTCATCCTACTCAAAACAAAGGCTTAAAGCGCTGTTATTTTTTGTTTATTTTAGTATTTTTTGAAGGGAGAAGTGAGTACGCATGAAAACTAAGAGAACGGAATCAGTCGGTGCCATAATCGCTTGTTTTAGAATAGGATGAATTTTA
This sequence comes from Aedes albopictus, assembly GCF_035046485.1. Lineage (NCBI taxonomy): Eukaryota > Metazoa > Arthropoda > Insecta > Diptera > Culicidae > Aedes > Aedes albopictus. Next base: position 406,901,726 of record NC_085137.1, read on the forward strand.
TAGCAAACTGCATAATTTTACTGTTTTATAGTAAAACTTTCAGTTTATTTCAAAATGTTTCAAAATATTTTGTCAAAGAAAATTATTCCTGTTTTTATCAGCTGAAAATCGCGGACCGTGTTGACAGAAACGGAACATACCCGTAATTCCTTCGAGTATTTGTCATTGGATTCCTTCCAGAATTTATTCAGGTGCTTTTGTAGAGATTTCTTCAGGTATTCCTTACTAAATTTCTCATCAGAATATCTTTTGGAATTTGTTCGAAAATCTGGATTCCTTCCGAAAATGTTCTTGAAATTTCTCCCAATTTTCCTAACCTAATTCCTCCCTGCAATCCCAATAAAAATCCCAAGAAGAATTCTGGTCGCAACATTATTTTTCTACAAGAAAAGCCAGAAGTTATTGTAACAAAAACTCCAGTAAAAATCCCGGGAAAGCTCCGGGAGAAATTCCGAGATCGATTGTGGAAGCAATCCTACAAAGAATTCAGAGAGAAATCCCGAGATACTCTCGGGAAGGTACCCCAAAAGAAACCTTGGAAATTCCGGGAGACGCTTGTATAAGTGCCAGGAGGAATTGTACAAGAAACTCTGAAATGTAATATTGGATGGATCGCGTGACGATTTTTGAGAATAACAATTCTAGGAGAAGTGTCTTGATAAGTTTCCTGGGGATCACCTGGAAATATATTCGAGGATCTCCCGGATGAAATCCCGAGATAAGGAAACCACTGACTGAATCCCATAGGAAACCAGAAAGATTTTCAAGAAATAATTTCAAAAAGAACCGCTGAAGATATTAAAGGAAAAAAAACTTCGGAAACTCCTGGCAGAATCCTAAAGAATTCAAAGATTACTTACCTACTTTCAGTCCTGGGCACCCATGGTGGTGCCTAGGAATTGCTCCGGAAATTCCTCTAGGAATTCCTCCGGAAATTCCTCTAGGAGTTCCTCTGGAAATTCCTCTAAGAATTCCTCCGGAAATTTCTCTAGGAATTGCTCCGGAAATTCCTCTAGGAATTCCTCCGGAAATTTCTCTAGGAATTGCTCCGGAAATTCCTCTATGAATTCCTCCGGAAATTCCTCTAAGAATTCCTCCGGAAATTCTTCCAGGAATTCCTCCGGAAATTCCTCTAGGAATTCCTCCGGAAATTCCTCTAGGAATTCCTCCGGAAATTCCTCTAGGAATTCCTCCGGAAATTCCTCTAGGAATTCCTCCGGAAATTCCTCTAGGAATTCCTCCGGAAATTCCTCTAGGAATTCCTCCGGAAATTCCTCTAGGAATTCCTCCGGAAATTCCTCTAGGAATTCCTCCGGAAATTCCTCTAGGAATTCCTCCGGAAATTCCTCTAGGAATTCCTCCGGAAATTCCTCTAGGAATTCCTCCGGAAATTCCTCTAGGAATTCCTCCGGAAATTCCTCTAGGAATTCCTCCGGAAATTCCTCTAGGAATTCCTCCGGAAATTCCTCTAGGAATTCCTCCGGAAATTCCTCTAGGAATTCCTCCGGAAATTCCTCTAGGAATTCCTCCGGAAATTCCTCTAGGAATTCCTCCGGAAATTCCTCTAGGAATTCCTCCGGAAATTCCTCTAGGAATTCCTCCGGAAATTCCTCTAGGAATTCCTCCGGAAATTCCTCTAGGAATTCCTCCGGAAATTCCTCTAGGAATTCCTCCGGAAATTCCTCTAGAAATTCCTCCGGAAATTCCTCTAGGAATTCCTCCGGAAATTCCTCTAGGAATTCCTCCGGAAATTCCTCTAGGAATTCCTCCGGAAATTCCTCTAGGAATTCCTCCGGAAATTCCTCTAGGAATTCCTCCGGAAATTCCTCTAGGAATTCCTCCGGAAATTCCTCTAGGAATTCCTCCGGAAATTCCTCTAGGAATTCCTCCGGAAATTCCTCTAGGAATTCCTCCGGAAATTCCTCTAGGAATTCCTCCGGAAATTCCTCTAGGAATTCCTCCGGAAATTCCTCTAGGAATTCCTCCGGAAATTCCTCTAGGAATTCCTCCGGAAATTCCTCTAGGAATTCCTCCGGAAATTCCTCTAGGAATTCCTCCGGAAATTCCTCTAGGAATTCCTCCGGAAATTCCTCTAGGAATTCCTCCGGAAATTCCTCTAGGAATTCCTCCGGAAATTCCTCTAGGAATTCCTCCGGAAATTCCTCTAGGAATTCCTCCGGAAATTCCTCTAGGAATTCCTCCGGAAATTCCTCTAGGAATTCCTCCGGAAATTCCTCTAGGAATTCCTCCGGAAATTCCTCTAGGAATTCCTCCGGAAATTCCTCTAGGAATTCCTCCGGAAATTCCTCTAGGAATTCCTCCGGAAATTCCTCTAGGAATTCCTCCGGAAATTCCTCTAAGAATTCCTCCGGAAATTCCTCTAGGAATTCCTCCGGAAATTCCTCTAGGAATTCCTCCGGAAATTCCTCTAGGAATTCCTCCGGAAATTCCTCTAGGAATTCCTCCGGAAATTCCTCTAGGAATTCCTCCGGAAATTCCTCTAGGAATTCCTCCGGAAATTCCTCTAGGAATTCCTCCGGAAATTCCTCTAGGAATTCCTCCGGAAATTCCTCTAGGAATTCCTCCGGAAATTCCTCTAGGAATTCCTCCGGAAATTCCTCTAGGAATTCCTCCGAAAATTCCTCTAGGAATTCCTCCGAAAATTCCTCTAGGAATTCCTCCGGAAATTCCTCTAGGAATTCCTCCGGAAATTCCTCTAGGAATTCCTCCGGAAATTCCTCTAGGAATTCCTGCGGAAATTCCTCCGGAAATTCTTCCAGGAATTCCTCCGGAAATTCTTCCAGGAATTCCTCCGGAAATTCTTCCAGGAATTCCTCCGGAAATTCCTCCAGGAATTCCTCCGGAAATTCCTCCAGGAATTCCTCCGGAAATTCCTCCAGGAATTCCTCCGGAAATTCCTCCAGGAATTCCTCCGGAAATTCCTCCAGGAATTCCTCCGGAAATTCCTCCAGGAATTCCTCCGGAAATTCCTCCAGGAATTCCTCCGGAAATTCCTCCAGGAATTCCTCCGGAAATTCCTCCAGGAATTCCTCCGGAAATTCCTCCAGGAATTCCTTCGGAAATTCCTCCAGGAATTCCTCCGGAAATTCCTCCAGGAATTCCTCCGGAAATTCCTCCAGGAATTCCTCCGGAAATTCCTCCAGGAATTCCTCCGGAAATTCCTCCAGGAATTCCTCCGGAAATTCCTCCAGGAATTCCTCCGGAAATTCCTCCAGGAATTCCTCCGGAAATTCCTCCAGGAATTCCTCCGGAAATTCCTCCAGGAATTCCTCCGGAAATTCCTCCAGGAATTCCTCCGGAAATTCCTCCAGGAATTCCTCCGGAAATTCCTCCAGGAATTCCTCCGGAAATTCCTCCAGGAATTCCTCCGGAAATTCCTCCAGGAATTCCTCCGGAAATTCCTCCAGGAATTCCTCCGGAAATTCCTCCAGGAATTCCTCCGGAAATTCCTCCAGGAATTCCTCCGGAAATTCCTCCAGGAATTCCTCCGGAAATTCCTCCAGGAATTCCTCCGGAAATTCCTCCAGGAATTCCTCCGGAAATTCCTCCAGGAATTCCTCCGGAAATTCCTCCAGGAATTCCTCCGGAAATTCCTCCAGGAATTCCTCCAGAAATTCCGAATTGAAAGATCTCCATCCTGAGCGATTGCCAGCCATCGCCTTGACCTATGGCCAGGCCAAATGTCTTCTTCTTTTTTTCTGGTTCGACATCCCTACTGGGACTTGGCCTGCCTCGCTTCAACTTAGTGTTGCACTTCCTCAGTTATAAATTGAAGGGCTTTCTTTGCCTGCCATTGCATGAATTTGTATATTGTGAGGCAAGTACAATGATACACTATGCCCAGAGAGTCGAGATCCTGACCAAAACGGGAATCGAACCCGCCGTCTCCGGATTGGCGATCCATAGCCTAAACAACTAGGCTAACTGGAGACCCATGACCAAATGTCTGTCGACTTGTTTGAATCAAAGATTCCCAAGAAAAATTGTTCAAAAAATTTTCATAAAATCTGCTAGGCCTTACAACCCCTGGAAGGACCAAACGTGCCTGGTAACATAAACATTCGGTTCTAAGCCTCATCAGAGTAGACGTTCCGAATTCTCGGAATCTTAGAATTCTGGAGAAAACATCTCAGCAGAACAAAGCCCTGCTCGATTGGACGTTCTGCTGAATGGATCCGCCTTGATCCAGCTTCAGTCCTTTATGGTGGAAAGCCCTCGGCATTCCATAAAAATGTGACTTTGGAACGTGTTCACTGTTCTGCCCATTTCAACCTATTCAATCCACGCATATGTAGCTTAATAGCTCTGCTAGGTACGTACCTGTCTGCTTGGCTGCGCATTGGTCCAGTCGTCCACCACTACTCCAGTGAACGCATCCATAAAAAAAGTTAATCGTGATTGTATTTTAACCCATCCCTCTGCGAGTTGAATTCGAGCTCATGAATAGTCGCTGTATACAGCTCAGCTGTATGAAGATTTGCTGTGAAGCGCATTTGTGTTTGTTATCTGCTTTAACTTCAGGCTTTCGGTACAGGGTAACTAGGGCTGATTGACGGTGCCTCTTCTGCCAGTACTTGTTTGATGAATTTGATAACATTACTGGGCAATTATAACAATGGTCACCCTGTATATTTTAGTCGTGTTCATTCCTAATGGTATTTTATGCAACCAGCCGACGGTCACTGTGTACCGGCTCCTTTCCGTATGTAGGTATTGGACCAGCACTCCAACAGCCATGAGAGTAAGACCTTGAACAAAATTCATCATATTTCAGCTCTTATCAGGACCTGACTTATTCTACATTCTGATGGTCCCTGTTTTGCCAACGTTTTGTACAGATGTGTTTTCTAGATTTACCGATAGGTAAATCCTTGATTATTTCTCGGGCTAAAATATGATATATGTATCTTTGCAATACCGAAGTTATCTAACGCGTTCCTCAATCTCTATCTTCTGTTTCAGAAACGCATATTTGAAAAAAAAAAAATGGACGGCAAGGAACGACAAAGGTGTTACATTTCCTCTCATAGATGTGCCTTAGGACTTTCAAGTGAAGACCTGTCAGACCGCGTTGAATGAAGAAGAAACACCCAGCGCAGCTGCTGACTTTCATCGACTTGTTCAAAAGAGCATCCGAGATAAACCGGGCAGCAGCAGCAGCAGTAGGAGGAGGAAGAGTGGAGCGAGCGCGGAGGCAAGATTGAGGAACCCGGAGTGTGTGACATATAGGAACGCGTAAGAAGCTTATATACCTACATTTTTTTTTTAACAAAACGTACACACCCCCTCGCGTTTGCGTGAAGATGGAAGCGAAAAGGGGTTCCATTTCACATTTTGTAAGAAAAAAAGCAAGAAGCAGCGCGTTAGCTGTTTGCAGTAGAAGATTACCGCATGTAATTGTGTCGCTGATAATCAGACGCATCCCTATCTGTCCCTCCCCCAATGAAGGGACAAATCGAGGCACAGCAGCACATCTACAAATACTTAGCCCTCGTTTGTAGTTACTGACCCTCTCTGCATATGATTACAATAGCGGCGTACGCTCGCAGATAGTTGATTAGGAACCGTAGAAATTAGCAATTTAAACATTTGATACCGACCGCATCCCCAGTGCAGGTCTGGTAGCGAGTCACATTTTCGTGATTAAGTTACTACTTTTTGACTAAGTCACTAAAAAGTCCCTATTTGAATCAAACAGTCACTGAAGTCATTTTTCTTAGAAAAAAATGTCTAGTCACAAGTTTTGGAAAACTGGCATTGAGAATAATATATACATATAGGTATAAAAATATAACATGGTAGAATTAGTTTTCCGTTCTACCCAAAAATGTCCAACCCTGTTCATGCAATCTTTGAACATCATGGATTTCAGGTTGTGTTCAAAAGCAGTAACACGTCAAAAGACCTGGTATGAAAGAAAAGGTCCCAGTGGGTGCAAAATCTGGGATCTACCAAATATCGTGTCAAAACTGCTCTGCGGTGTACATTGGACAAATTCGCCGAAAGTTCAAAATTCGCCTTCGTGAACATAAACAAGCGGTCGAATCCAGCGTGGCAGTACACACTCCTCATTTCTTGGACCAGGCTGCGGATTGGGAGAATGCTGAGTCGGTGAAGAATGTTAGAAACACTGCACAGTTAAACGCCTGCGAGCCTATGTATGTACATCGCCACAGCGGGACGATCCGCTCATGAACAAAGACGATGCCCCGATACAATCCCCCCTCTTCAACCTGACAAAGCTGGGAATTCAGTAAAACAAAAAAAAAAAAATATCGACGAGTACTGTGCGCAGTACGATTGTATTAGTGCCCAACGTAATCAGTCGACTTAAAAGGTAACCGAAAGTGGTCGACTTAAAAGATGAACTAAATCCTTTTAATTTTTTGTAAGAACTATAAGCGTTGTGTCCTGTCTCGCGTCACGTTCTTTGTGTATAACATGGTGGCCAGATATTGCTTTTAGATTTACATCTGCAATCAGCTAGATAAAGCTAACTATTTCCCTGGGCCTGGGGGGATTTGTAAACAGTATCTACAGGACAGAGTCCAGTTATTACTGGACCTATTAGCTTTTGAGATTGTTTGGGGTTTACTCTCGGGTGTACTTTTACGAACCTTTTCAATTGATTCGAAGATAAAAAAACCCGATTTAATCCACCTATGGTGAACAGAACCCTTCTTACACTTATTAAAATTATTGTTGTGTTATTTGTATTTAACATATTTATTTTGTGTAATTGACCAAAAGTTCTAGAAAATATTGTGGATTTAACATCTAGTGGATTGGTTTCCAATGTTTAAAAATAGCATATTCTGGAATATTGTATCTTCTGTTAACTGCCAAAAAATTTTGAATCGATTAACAAACGGGTAAGAAAATCAGCGAGATACACTTTGTCTAATATCTCTTAATCAGTCGATTATATTAGCTCCGAAGTACTTATTGTTATTCATGGTTATGGTGCAGAAAGGACAAAAATGATATACAGGGGATAGACAAAATGATCGGGACAGGCAAAATTTTCACTTTCCAAAAAATGTTCAACTAGCTGTAACTTTTCAAAAAGTGCATCAAATATTCTCAAATTTTTACTGTAAGTTCTTCAACTAGTTGTGTATCAGTGAACAAAATTTGGAAAAGATCGAACTATTCTTCACGAAGTTATAAAGATTTTTGAAAAAGATAAAATTTTCCGATAGCCAACTTTGAGCTGTTATATCTCCGGATTCAATGAACCGATTGCATTGGAATTTTGACCATTCATGACTTATATAATGAACTCTAGAAAACCTTTGACTTAACTTGAAATTTTTGACTAGCGAAAAAGTTATAGCGATTTTATTTTTTTCACGACTTTTTAGTAAATTGGTCTATTTTTAATATGCATCCCATTACTTTTTCAATTTATTGGCGGCTATGTTGTTACTTTTCTTCAAAACGCATTTATATATAAGTCAATTAGAGGGAAACTAAATGAACTATAATTTGCATCTTGAATTTTGAAACGATGTTGATGTTTTGGATAATTTGGTGTTTTATTAGAAAAATAATCTAATCGTTATAATTTTCTTCCGTGTTAAGAATATTAAGTTAAGTCAATGGTTTTTCATAGCTCATTATATAAGTCATAAATAGTCAAAATTTCATTGCATTCGGTTCATTGAATCCGGAGATATAACAGCTCAAATTTGGCTATCACATAATTTTACCATTTCCAAAAATCTTTATAACTTCGTGAAGAATTGTCCGATCTTTTCCAAATGTTGTCCACTGATACACAACTAGTCGAGGAACTTACAGTAAAAATTTGAGAATATTTGATGCACTTTTCGAAAAGTTACAGCTAATTGAACATTTTTTGAAAAGTGAAAATTTTGCCTGTCCCGATCATTTTGTCTATCCCCTGTATCTACTAAGTAAATCAGTTTTTGCATTAGCTACCCGCATAAACGATAACCATAAGATGTGCTTAACCACCCATTCGGGATACAATTCGAACAGTTTGCGGTATTGTTGAACCGTCTGCATCACGGTTCGTGTATGGTGTAGGTTTATTAGGGTAGTTATTTTGGCAGTCCGGTTTTTGCATTTTTCCCACAATATATAAATTCAAAGCTTTCATTTAACATTGTTAGTTTTCATAAAATTCCTGTGTATTTGTAATTTGTTATTTATAATTTTGTAGAAAACAATAACCTGCTAGTATACACTTTGTATGAGGTCAGCATTATTTGTTGAAAAATAATTTCCCAAAGACTGATCAAAAACTAATGCAAGATAATAAGTGAATATAATAATAAAAAAAAATATTGAAATACTCTTCGTAAGATATCTCAGTAATCAAATGTCGAATCGAAATAAAATTTTAGGGCCTTATACAAGGATATTGTAGCTTTCATTTTGTGTTTAGAGAACCCAAATCGGTTGACAGACGGCTGAGATTTTTATTATGGTACCCTTGGTCAAAAATCTCTCAAAAAGTTAACCTGTATTACTCCCAAGTACTCTTTGAATGATATCTCGGTAACCAAATGTCCAATCATAGTGAAATTGTATAGGGTTCTACTAGAATGTTGTAGCTTTCATTTGGTGCCAGGAGAACCGAAATCGGTTGACAGACGGCTAAGATATTTATTATGATACACTTGGTCAAAAATCTCAAAAGGTTTAGTTGTATAAATCCTAAGTACTCTTCGAAAGATATCTCTGTAACCAAATGTCCAATCGAAATAAAATTTCTGGGCGATCTACTAGGATGCTGTAGCTTTCATTTGGTGCCAAGAGAACCCAAATCGAATGACAAACGGCCGAAATATTTATTATGATACACTTGGTCAAAAATCTTAAAAAGTTTAGATGTATGACTAATAAGTACTCTTCGAGAGATATCTCGGTAACCAAACGTCCAATCGAAAAAAAATCAATAGCGTTCTACTAGGATGTAGTAGCTTTCATTTGCTTCCAAGAGAACTCAAATCGGTTCACAAACGGCTGAGAAACGTGCGTGACTTTTTTGTAACGCACATACACACACACACACATACACACATACACACACACACACACACACACACACACACACACACACACACACACACACATACAGACATTTGCTCAGTTCGTCGAGCTGATTTCATTGGTATATGAGACTCGGCCCTCCGGGCCTCGGATCGAAAGTCGGGTTTTCGAGCGATATTTATACCCTTCTTATGGGTGTAAGAAGGGTAAAAAACAAAAAAGTAAAAACCATTCAATTCAATGGCATCTGACATGAAGTCATTGGTCTAAATCTAGCTTTTTTCGTAGATTTCCACCAATTCCGATTATGAATATTAGTTTATTCATGCTTGATAAATCGTGCTAGGGCCCATATAGCCGAGGCGGTAAACGCACGGGTATTCAGCATGACCATGCTGAGGGTGACGGGTTCGATTCCCGGTCGGTCCAGGATCTTTTCGTAAAGGAAATTTCCTTGACTTCCTTGGGCATAGAGTATCTTTGTGCCTGCCACACGATATACACATGCAAAATGGTTATTGGCAGAGGAAGCTCTCAGTTAATAACTGTGGAAGTGCTCATAGAACACTAAGCTGAGAAGCAGGCTTTGTCCCAGTGAGGACGTTACGCCAAGAAGAGAGAGAAATCGAATGTGAAACACATACTTTCCTTTCGAGGATTCTCCAGGATTTTTTTCTGAGATTCTTCTAAAAGCTTCTTCAGCATTCGTCTTGGAGTTTCTTTTCATTTCTGTTTGGAATGTCATCCGAAGTTCTTTGTGGGATTACCAAAAGCAACTCTTGGAGGAGTTTCATACAAAACTGCTGGAGAAATGGCTTAATAAATTGCTGGAGGAATTCCTTATCAAACTCCTGGTGTAATTCCATAAAAAAAACACTTGGGGGAATTCCCTAATAAACTCATGGGAAATTTCCATGAGGAACATCTTCGAGAGCTTCAGAAGAATCTGCTGATATTCCGGAAGGAACTAACGGAAGAATGCCGAAAGACGTTCCTGGAGGAATGCTGATGGAATCCCGGAAGAAGTTCCTTCGAGAATTCCGGAGAAAGTTCGTGGCGGACTCTTGGGAGGATTTTCTGGATGAATTCCATTAATAATTCCTGGAGAAATCCCAGACATAACTCCTGATGGAATCCCGGATACAATTCCGGAAGGAAATTCAGAAGTAACTTCTGGATGGACTTCTGGAGAGATCACTAAAGGAACTCCTGGACGAATCTCGGATAGAATTCCTGAAGGAATCCCAGAAATACGCCCGGAGGACTCGTAGAAGAAACTTCTGTAGGAACACCAAAGCGAATAACACTAGTTTACAAAATAAAACAAAAGTCGTGAACTTCTGTCAACGACCAAAATTTTTGAAGTACAATTTAGCGCTGATTTCGGAACCACGCTTCAAAAAATTTTAAGTAGAGCAGTTTTTGAGTTTTATCTCAATATTGAGTTTTACAACTTTTTAAAATATGGAATTTACTAAAATTCAAATATCTTGCGTTTTGTTCAATCAATTTTAAATCTTTTTTTTCATAAATCAAAAGCTGAATACAATACCATTCGATCGACTGAATGCAGGTTTTGCGTCAGATTGAGAAATTCAAGATATTGGCGAGTTCTAGGGACGACCTCCTTACATTTTAGCAAAATTTTCAAAAATATATGAAGAAATGTATTTTTTTCAATTAGAAAAAGACAATCTAAAAAATCTTTCTAGACGTTTATTTGACATATCATTTGTAGGCGAGTTACAGTAAAATATTTAGCTCAATCGGAGCATTGGGTACGGTGAATGAGATGTGTGGAGTGAGCGACTTTGCTTGAAAATAGAACAAAAATCGATTTCAAATCATCAACTTTGTATGGAAAGTCGAAAAAATTTCCGCTCCACTGTAATTTTTTTCCTTCGCGTTTTCGAACTCAGGGCATGATTCTACACCAAAAATGATCATCAGCTTACCGAGTTCAAAAATGCTGTAAACTAGTGTAATTTATGAAGGAATTCTCAGAAAGAGCTCCCTGAGAAGTCCAAGAAGGAACTCCTGAGGAATCCTGGAATAAATTCCTGGAGCAACCACCGAAGGAATACCAGAAGAAGGGAATTCTAAAAGGAAGAAGAATTCCCAAGAATGGAAAATCCTTATAAATAAAGTAGTTCTGTTTGATTCAAGAAGAGTGGTTGCTGTTTTATCTATATCCTTTTTGTGGAAGGAATGATGGATGTTTTGGAAGGGTTTATTCCAAGGTTTTCTGTGACACCAAGAAAAAGTGTAGTTGAGAGCGGATTGCATCCTTTCTCAAACAACGCCATCAATCAGGTCACGTACAATGATGACAACGTCATCTGCATATCCAGTTACCTCAAAACCCCATCCACAGGTCCATCCACAACTAAAGACCATAAACAAAGGAGAGAGCACTCCACCTTGTGGGCAACCTCTTGTGGCCTTCTAAGTGATATGTGAACGACTCAGCTCTTATGAGATTTTTCGATTTGCTAGTATAGAGTGTATCCAAGTTATAGATTGTACAAACGTTTTTTCGATCTTTATGACTTAGTCAGACTAACGCATGTGGTGCTGAAATCGTAGACTTGCCACTTTGATAAGCAAAATGGGATTTAGAAAGAGGCATAGTTTACATAAACTTTTGTATTTATACACTCACATGATACCTTTTCCATGATTCAACATTACTGGTGATAGACTTATCACTTTTAAAAGTTGTTAGGTCTGTTCTGTCTTTTTCCGCTTTGGGAATAAAGACAACACGGACATGACGATAAATGTGTTTCAGAATAGACTGGTCCTAACAACCTATATAGGCTGAGTGTACCAATTATCGCCGTAGAGGTTCCCTATTTGGCCATAGTGGTTACAGTGGCGTCTCGTAACCTCACTTTTTACCTGTTCAACGACCCTAAAAGTTACATTTGCGGAGAATTGAGGATCAGAATCAAAATGAAAATGAGCGGAAACGCCTATTATCGTCGTTTTTTACAAATAACAAGTTAATTTATTGTGAGAAATCAAGAATTCAACGAATCCAAATTCTTGCCAGCAGGTAGATTTGAGGTTAGGGAATCGCCACTGAGTGGTTATTTGAGATACTTCAAAGTTTAGCATTATTTCAAGAGTTTTAATGACAAGATACATTTAAATTATTGCTACTAAAACTTTCATAATAGGTCAAAGCTTGAACACTTTCTAAATTTCCACTATGACCAAATAGGGAACCACTACGGCAATAACTGGTACACTTACCCTAGAGGGTGGAAACAGCGTTCGCTCCTCTTTCTGGATCAGCGCGTGATCAGTCGTCAACTCCAGCACCTTCGTCGCCTGTATCTGCTTCAGGAGTACAAAATAGTGTATAAGTTCTCAATATTTCAGTGGGTTCCACAGTGAGTTAATTCCTACGGAAACTTACATACCTCCCAGATCTCTTGCCAGGATTCCTCCAGGAAGAACTCTCGGGATTCTACCACAGATTCTATCCTGGATTTCCTAGCGAATACCTTTTGAGATTACTTTCAGGAGTTCCTCGATTTCTTCAAAATTCCTTCCGAAACTTCTTAAGAAATTAATTCCAAGGAATTCCTTCTAGGATAACTCCAGCAATTTTTCCTGAGAATCTTCCAGGAATTTCTTCCGTGGCTTCTCCATTAATTTATTCTAGGGTTTCTCTAGGATTTCCATATGTGATACTTCAGGTAGCTCCATCTGAAGATTTTTTTTTGAAATTCCTTCATAAGTGCCCTCTGGGATCCATTCTATAATTCCTAGAAGGTTCCTCCAGGAACTCCTTCATGGATTGCTTCAGAGATTTCTTCTGAGACTTCAAGGGATTTCTTCCGGGAGTTCCGGAAATCCTTCAGGAAATTCATGATAGATTCTCCCAATAGTTTCTTTTAAAATGTCTTTAGAAAATTTTTTTAGACTTCCAGCAGGTATTCCTGGGAGTTCCTGCTATTTCATCCGGGATTTCCTCCGAGATGCTTCCTGGAGTTCTCTCGGGGAATGTCTCGGGAATTCCTCCCGAGACTCCTTCAGAAGCTCCTTCCAAAACTCTATCAGGGATTTCTTCCACGTGAGACTTTTCCCAGAGTTCCTTCTAGGATTTCTTCAGGAATTCTTTCTGAGATCCTTCCAGGAATCTTACAAGAACTTCTTTCAGTATTCTATCCAAAACTTCTCTATGATTCTTCCAGGATTTTTTTCGGAAACTACTTCTGGGACTGCTTCTTTTGGGCTTCTGTCAGGAATTTCTCCAGGAACACCTTCGTGGATTCCTTTGGGAACTCTTTCCAGGATTCCTCTTGGAATTTTTTTCGGAATGCTTTCAGAAACTGCTTCCCGGATTTCTTCAGGATCTCTTTCCAGGATTCATCTAGGAACCCTTTTCCGGTTTCCTCCAAGAGTTCCGTTTGGAATTCTTCTGGAAGTTCATTTTGGCAATCTTTCAGTTGTTTCTAATGAAAATCCTCCAGGAGTTTATTAGGGAATATTTTGAGGAATTCTTCCTGCAGTTTTTGTTTATGAAGTTTCAGAAAGTTCCTACAGGATTTCTTTCAGGAAATACTCCAACAAGTTCCTTCCTGGATTCCATTTTCTTAGGAATATCTTCTGAAAGTCGAAAAAAAAACTTCTGAAGGCATTTCAAAAGAAGCTATTGCGAGAATCTCAGGTGGACTTCCTGGAGGATTCCCGGAACTTAATGAAAAATCCCGGAAGAAATTCCTTGATGTTTCAGAAGGAATCCTGGAAAGAGTTCCTGTTATTCTGAAATGTAAAAATATTCGATGCTATTGGCTTCTGTACAAGCGCCACGGAAAGTTGATCTTTCGTAAATCTTCGACCACGCACACTAGTGCGCCTTGAGCGTAATGGAGATTCATTTCAAGTATTTTAGGTATCAATCAATGTTTGGGATCCGATTTTTCCGGACGGCTATCGTCTTTTTTTGGAAGTTACGGACCATCACGGTTTGTTTTCGGATGAGGTTTTGGATTTTGATTTTTATCGGTTTTCTCACCTAGGCTCAAGCTCCTGCCGTTACTGATTCCAAAGTTCTCTATAGTAGGTATATTTGGTTTCACACTACTATAGCTAGGAGTAAGATTCGAGTAATTTCATAGCACGTTAGAGGTAAGTGAGCTTACCTGTACAGTGGAATTGCCTTGTTGGCTACCGATGACTATGGTTATCTTACCTAGGCCTGTTGATATTGCTGCCGTAATTCTGCAAAGTGACGTAAGCGCCATTCAAAATGTCGACTTTTTTTGGTACATTATATATAATATCTGGAGCAGTGAATCAAAATTCAACCATCGCGCAACAATAATGACAATGTCGCAACCTGTATTTGTTGCGACAATCCACCCAATGCGACATAAGATTGTCCCAACTTGAAAATAATAGGATAAACATCGTACACTATGAGTTTAGAGATTTGTTAGCCTTGCATTGTATGGTTCTACCATGATCCTTTTCCATTTGAAACAAGTGAGCTATAGTCTGTATAGCAGATTTGCCTTTTTGATTTACCTAAGGCTTCCTCAGATTTCTCTTGGATCAGTGTTGAGTTTCCTCAGTTGTACTTCCCCGAAGCGATTGTTGTGGTTAAACTGTGATCTGTGAAGTATCTTCATTGACGCACTATCTACCGTGAAGATCCATTCCACATCAAGAGTAGACGGTTGGAAAACACACAAATTAGTTATTGACAGATTATTCTGGCTGTCGATGAGTGCTTTTACTCAATCATCGCTGTATTTGGAACTGAGAGGAAAGAATGCCCGAATTTGCACTGGATGTTAAGGACAAACATCTTGAAATCCTGCTTCAACAGTGCATCAAAACTTCAGACGCACAAATCTCAAGAAGCAAGCTTAAACAACAATGCATTTTATTATTCTGTTTTTGCTCACTCGTAATAAGCTTAAAATAAGAAGCTCAGGTGCGCTGGTTTTGTTCCCGAAGAGATTCGTGCCCTCGAAATCGTGAGTAGGTGCCAAAGTCGGCCATTTTGGGATTCTAACAAGTCTGTCCTTAAATTGTATCTTCTTCTATTACGACTAGCTCGGCATTTCACCAGGGGATTCAAGTTTTATTTACGGTCTTAAAGCATTCCGCAGTCTCCTGATTCTTGCAAGTCAGCACCATATAGCCAAAGTTGCAGGTAAGATTACTGAACTTCGGCTTCAACATGTCAGTTCTTTGTTGTTCCACTCGAAGCAAAAATCCTTCCCAAAGAACATCCAGCTTCGTTGTGAGCCGGGTTGTGTGAAAGTCTTTTGATAAGATTCCGACCTTTCTACAACTGACAATTTCTTTGTAGTTTTGGCCAGTTGGGTGTCTCTTAGGCATCTTGTGGTCACTACCCGAGGGTTCAGCCACTAAGCCTTCCTTGCTTGTCTACCCTGCACGTTCTCTCTAGGATCCACGTGATGTTTGATCCGTTTTTGGCTGGAATCTTTTTTAGCTGATGTTGGTTTGTCCAGATCCTTTCTACTGCATTTTGATGAAGCAGGCACCTTTTCTGGGGATCCTATTGGACTGTATAATGGTATAGAAGAAATCACATAGGCTGGAACGCATTAAACTCTTATAAAACCTCCTGGATATTTTGAGTGTAGAATTAGCATATGTTAAATTACACATAAATAAAAAAATCCTTCCCTGAAAGCCTCCTGAGACCCGCTCAAACCCTCTGCAACCTTGTAATCCTCTGACATGTCTCCGTCTAGTGCCTCGTCTTGAAATTCTTTCCCCTCTAACACCTCTTTGGAAGTCTACTAAAATCCCCTGAAATTCTGCGAAATGTCTTGAAACGTCTTGATATACTTCTAAAACCCCTAAAACTCCCTAAGAAGCCCACAAAAACCCCAAAACAACTCCCTATAAGCCCCTGTGACATCCACTTGAAACGCATCAAAACCCCTTTTAAACATCCGTGACTCCCTTGAAAGCTTCCTAAAACACCCGGAAATCATTCCTAACCCCACCTGAAACCATCTTAAGCGCCATGAAACCTCTCTTTTTTAATTTCTTTTTATTCGTGTTTAACTAAAGCTAATTCTTCACATCTAAAACCTCTCTGAAACCCACCCGAAATTGGCTCGAAAGCCCCTTAAAATTCCTGGAATCCCCTCCGTAATCCCCCAGGAATTCCCAGAAACCCCTTCAAAAATCCATACAAACACCTGCGAAACCACCTTAAATCTCCTAAAACACCTTGAAGCTCCACTGAATCTCGCTTGACAACCCGCTGAAGGCCCCTTTAACTCCTGCAAACCACTCAAAACCCCCTTTGAAACCCATCTGAAACTCCCTTGAAAGCCCCCTAAAATTCCCTGGAACCCCCGGAAACCACTCCTAACCCCTACTAAAACCATCTGGAACGCCTTGCAACCCCACTGAAATCCGCCCGAAACTCTTCAAAGGTCCTATTGAGTCCCCGGACACCCCTCCGTAAACCCCCTGAAACTTCCAGAAACCCGCCTTAATCGATACTAACATCTGCGAAACCCCCTTATATCTCTTTAATTGCCTTGATGCCCCTCTGAACCTCACTTAACAGCCCACCGAAGTTCCCTTCACTGCCGTGAATCGCATATCACTCCCATCTTTGCAGGATTTCCTATGCAAATGGGACAGATATGCGATTCACGGCAGTTTAACTCCTGCAAACCACTCCAAAACCTCATTTGAAACCCATCTGAAATTCCCTTGAAAGCCCCCTTAAATCCCTTGAAACCGCTGCCCTGGGAACCTTTCTGAAAGCCTCGAAAATGTCTTCTTGTTCCCATCTTTAAAAATCCTTTAAAGTCTCCTGAACCCGTCGGAAATCGCACTCCAAACCATGAAACCCCCTGAAAAACTTTGAAAGCCCTCTGAAACCTCCCTGAAATTTCATTGAAAGCCCCAATCCTGAACCCCTCTGAAAGCTCCACAAACCCCAGCTAAACCTCCCAAGAATCATCCATAAGCCTTCCTTCGGGAATCCCTTGACTCTGAAAATCTGACAAATTTGCAACAGATAATGAAAATTCTGGCTACGCGAGTGAAGCGTTCAACATAGGGTAGCGAGTATCGGTCAATATTAGGATGAGCTAGCATAAAGCTGTTAGTACACAGGGTCAAATATTTGTCCAAAAATAAACCAATGCTCAAACATCTTGTTTGTCTCGATCGAACTTTCATTAGTGTCAAACTGATGTTGTTTCTTGAGCTCTTTCCTAGCCGGATATTTGACCCTGGGTACTTCAGGCTTAAGAATGCGTTCAATAGTTTATAAATGTTTTATCTTTGCTCAGAAAATTAAATTTAGGGGAAATTAGTTAAAGCTACTATCATTTTGCCACCTGATCGCTACCAGCCCTGCCAATAGCGCGGCTGCGCTACTCGTTCGTCGTCTTGGAGACGGAGCTCAGCAGGCTGACTGATAAGTCTGACTAAGCTGTCGTCATCGGCTATTGCGGCGACTAGATATAAAGCGAGAAAGGGTGTTCGTGTAGCACCAGAGCGCAGTGCCTACTACGACCAAGGTGTTCTGCGCTGGTCGTCGTTGCTTGTGGATCGGCTGTGGTGGTAGTGGTCGGATCAGCTAGCTAGTATGTAATGCTGCGGTTCCATATAACGATGGACAGCGGCGGTGTCGAGGACAGTATTGTGATCTATCGCGCGACCGTCAGCTACACTTCCGCCACCGATTGCGATGAGCTTAGGAGGAGCTACCAAAAGGAAGACATCCTTGAAGTGTGTTGTACATCCCGAAAACGTTCACCGCCAGTAGTGGATATGTCGGTTGCGGCCAGCACTTTTGGAGGATGGTGCAGAACGTTCAACACACGCACCAGGCGGGATGGCTACGTGCTACGTAAGTAGGCCTAGCTAAGCTCAGAACTCGCCGACTTGTAGGTAGTGGCGTAATTAGCTATGAAAGTGTGTAGAATTGATTGGCGATGGACGGCATGGCCGCCTGAGAGCGATGTTATGCGATGATATTCGGATCGCTACTGATCGCGCGAATGTGATCGAAATCTTTCCATTCTGCTTTGCATTTTTTTTGCTGTAATCGACAGAATATCCAAATGGATTGATAATTCCATACTTAATGCGTCAGGTTTGAAAGTTCAATTCGATTTTGGTGCTTCGGAAGATGGCCTTGACTACGTCCTTTTGAAAGGAATCGGGAATAGTTGGCTCGTGTGCGACATCCGTTGTTCATATTCATTGGTTCTTCCACGAACCGCTGCATCTTGAGGTACTCTTACAGTTTTAGTTTTGCTTTCGTTGGGAAGGCTAAGGGTTGTAACATGAACAGATTTAACTACGTAAAGCCCGTTTCGGCGATGGAAATTGGTTAGAAGTGTGAGCAAGATAAATCAATGCTAGTTATTTGACCGGTGGTGTTAAACCAATTTGTCATTTGAGAATGAGAGGCCTACAAACTGCGCATGGAAACCTTTCGATGATACCGGCATTAGGACAGATAGTTTTTCGTCAGTTGTAATTAGTTCAACCCAGTCTGAAAAATTTGAAATATGGTATAAAAAGTCGCCCGGAATGGTTAAAGCGGCTATGAAGCATTATGAAAGTATTGAAAGTTTGAAAGCAGTTTTTTCGTTCAAAACTGAAACGCTTGCAATGGAACTGTATTCACTGTATTACACTGCCTATGATCGCATAACTGTCCCATATGAATAGGAAAAGGAAAGGCAGCAAATATGGGACTGATATGCGATCATAGGCAGTACATTCTCGAGCTAAAATACAATGAATACATTTTCCTTGAAAGAATGGCAGTTCTGAATGGGAAAACTGCCTTACAATTTTCAATGATGACAACGCTTTCAATGACGAGAAAGAGAATCGTTCAACCTTAAAAGTTTTTCCTGATATGCTGTTTATCAGGACTGTAAAATTAAAACGATATCTCTAGAGTTGTGTATATAACTAAGTTTGTAGGTAAATAAAGGTTACGTTGGGTTTCCTGATGGCAAAAGCTTTGGATTGTTAAGGTGGTGACACACTTGGTGTTTGAAAAAAAAAACTGGATGTTTTTGGTAACAGTTGAAATCTAAGTTCTCTCTCCTGTTCTTCCTCTTTCCAGTACCAAACCTTCAATGCTGCGACGACGACATTAGCAGCGGTGGTAACTACAGCAGTAGCAGCAGCAGCATGACAACCCCATCCTCCACCCACTACATACCAGTGGCCGGTCTAACAGGAGACAACAATAGCGTAGCCATCGGTAGTGGTAGCAACAACAACAACAGCAGCAGTACTAGTGGTAATAGTAGTATAGCCACCCAAAACAGCAGCAACACCAACAGTAGTGAGTTGTGCGGCAGTGGCATCATCAACAATGGCAATTCACCAGCGACGACGGCGGTACCGACGGTCGTTACGACCGTGGAGTCCACGATGGCCAAACTTACGATTACCAATTCCTCGAAGGATGTCGGCAGTGGAACCGGCAGCAGCGGGACGACATCCGAGGATATCTACGTGTCGTGTGTGAATCCAACCACCGGAGCCGGTTTGGGTAATATTGCATTTTCCTTACTACTTAGTTTGCTATTACACCGAAGAGTGTTCCCCTCGCATATCTATTGACCGACAAAACTGCTTGCTCTGGGTCGGGTTGACCTGATGCAGACCAGATACGTGAGAGGTGTTTTGGTCAAGTGTGCTGGCTTGTTCATCTGTTGATCGTTGTTTTTTGGAAGCAAGTGCTTAACACAAAGTTTGGTTCTCATATAACATTCTGCGAATTTTAACCCTTATGTGGCCGACAGAGTACCCGGGTACCCAGCGCCCATTTAAAAAGCACGGTGTAGAAAAAAGCAAAAAGTTTGTCGGACACATAACGGTTAAGAAACTTACAGCAACTTAGATCAACAAATGAGGAACAGCATCCTCGACTTTGGGTTGATTGATGTAATTGGGAAGAAGATGCATTCTGGGGTTCCGAGGCTGCCCGTAATTTCGCTTTTTACCTGTTCAGCGACTCTAAAATAAAAGTATTTCTGGCAAACCTTCAGACTACAGCAAGAGCCACATAGTTTAAAACAATCGTGTCGTGTCTACATAACCATCGCAGCCTGGAATCTCAAAAGTTAGTGAGCGTTGAACAGATAGATTTGGGATTAGCGAAGCCTCAGCCTATGCTATGTTCTTTTGCCACTATTGATACAACGTAAATATGGCAACTGCTTTCAATTATCAGGATGGTGTGAATGTTTTACTCAGAGAAATTGTAAAATGTTGTTCTTACCAATGAAATTTCACGTTGGAAGTAAATGTTACCGTAAGACTACGAGTTTTAACACATTCAAAGCTTGTGCTTACAGTAAGGTAATTTTGAAAGAATCTCTAGAAGGGTGGTATTACATTTCTTGGAACTCCATTTCCCGGAATGCTAAGCTTAAGTTGGGGAAAGTTTACGACATTTTTAAGAATGTTTCTTATGTACCGAACTGTTTTCCCGCAAACAACTTGAAAATTATACAATGCGTCTTCCTATTAAGAACTAATCTTAAGTTTTTACCACTGAAATCAGTTCTAGACAGGATAGTTTACGCATTGACCAATTTTCATCCGAAACGCTCATATTGGCAGTGATATGAAGTTTCAATATCAACCGACATTTCAAGAAAAAAATTAGCTCACTTTCTGACAGGGATCAGTCCATTTGACGTTTGGCTTGTGGCGGTAGACAGCTGATCGATAAAATCGATCATCAATCTTATCGATCATAATTAATATGCATATATTATGTCCAAAGACACTGGCCAAACATCAAATCGGTTGATCCCTGTTCAACACCCGGTTCAACACGTGGGTTCTGAGTACAAGTGCGAGGAAAGGAGAGCTCTTTCTAGGATTCTTCCACAGGCTTACTCAGGATTCCGTCAGAAGTTCCCTTTGGAATTTTTCCAGCAGCTTATTCTGAGATTCCTAAAGAGATTCCATCAGGGTTTTCTCTACCACTTTTTTTCGTAGTTCCTCCAGGGTTCCTTCAAAGATTTCCTTCGGGATTTGTCCCTCTCGGGATACCTCCAGCAGTTCCGCAAATCCTTTAGTAGTTCTTTCTGGATTGGAATTTCTCCAGGAATTCCTCTCAAGAATCATTCATAATTCGTGTTTTCTCCAAGAGTTTCTTATTGATGTTTTTTCTGAGATTCCTTCAGTACCTTTTGAAATGTTTTTTATTGGATTCCCAGAAGTAATTCAAGAAGGAATGTAATCCCAGATATAACTATTGAAGGAAGGAAACCCAGATAGAACTCCTGCAGGAGTTACTTACAATACTGTTGGAGGAATTACTTAAGCAATTTTTGGAGGAATTCCTCATGGAACTCCTGTGGGAGTTTTGTAAAGAACACATGGAAGAATTTCATACGGAGCTCCTGGAGTTAACAAAAATACCCTTGGAGGAATTCTGTAATAATCTTCTGGGGGATTTCCATTAGGAACATTTAAGAAAACTCCAAAAGGATCTGCAGAAATTCTAAAAGGAACTCATGGAAAAATCTCGGAAGAAGTTCCTATAGGAATGTCGCAAAGAATTCCTGGAAGAACGCTGAAGGAATTCCGGAAGGAGTTCCTGGAAGAAGATCGGAAGGAGTTCCTGGAGGAATCCCGGAAGGAGCTCCTGGAGGATTCACAGAAAATGTTTCTGGGGGATCCGGAAGAACTTCTTGGAGGAGTCCCGGAAGAAGGTCCTGGCGGACTCCCGGAAGAAATTTCCGGATGGATGTTCTGGATGAGGAACTCCTGGTGGCATTTCGGAAACAATCCCGGAAGGAATTCCTGATGCAATCTTGAAAAGCACTTCTGGAGGAATCCCGGAAGGAATTCCTGAAGCAATCTTGAAAAGCACTTCTGGAGGAATCCCGGAAGGAATTATGGGAGAACCTGTGCTGGAACCCTTGGAGGAATCCTAGTGGGAGTTCCTGGAGAAATCCCGGAAGAAGTTCTTGGATGAATTCCAGAAGAAAACCCTGCAGAAATCCCAGATGAAACTCCTCCATGAGGAGTTCTAGAAAAAGCTCCAAGAGCAATCACAGAAGGAACTCTCAGAGAAATATGGGAGTGAATTTCAAAAATATCTCCTAGAGGAACCCTAGAAGGTACTCCTGGAGGAATCTCCAAAGGAACTTCTGGACGAATGTTAGATAGAAGGAATCTTGGCAAGTATTTTAGAAGGAATCGTAGAATAAATTTCTGTAGAAAAACCAGAGCGATTTTATGAAAGAATCCCAGAGAAAGAACTCCTACAGAAATCCTTAATAAACCTGTGGAAGAATCTCAGAAAGAGCTCCCTGAAAAGCCACAGAAGGAACTCCTGGAGAAATCCTGGAATAAATTTCTAGAGAAACCTCGGAAGGAATTCCTGGAGAGATCCCAAAAGGAGGAATTATCCAAAGGAGGCATCCCAGAAGAAGCTCTTTGAGGAACCCTAGAGAGAACTCTCGCAGAAATCCCAGGCGGAACTCCCAAAAGGAATAATAAAAAAAAGAAATCCCAAAAGGAACTTCTAAGATGAAAATTCCAGAATCCCAAAAGGAAGTCCTGGGGACATCCCAGAAGGAACTTTTGGAAGACGTGTCCAGTGTCTCGTACTTGACACGACTACGAGTCCGTCACAGTTTCTTTCTAGAGCTTCTTTAGTGATAGCTCTTGAAATGCCTTCCTGGATGCTTTCATATTATTCTTAGTATTCCCAGCATTTTCCCATGATCCAAGCAATTCTTTTCGGAACTGCTCTTTGAGAATCTTCCACGATCCATGCGCCTAGAGTCTCTCGCGGGATTTCCCGGAGTTGCTTCTGCGTTTTCTCCAGAAAACTTGTGTGGAATTTCCCCCGGGAGGCTTACACGAGTTTCTCTCAGGAAATTTCTCAGATGTTATCGCAGAATGCCTTTTGGAGTTTCTCTCGGGATTCTTCTTGAATGGTTTTCTGCGACCTTCCTCTCAGGACTTCCTTTAGAGTTCTTCGCGGGGGTTCTCACAGAAAAATATTCGGTGATCCCCTGAGTTTTTTTTTTTAATTTTCATTAATGTGCATTTTAACTTAAAGCTAATTGTACACTTAGGATTCCCAGAGTTTCTACAGAGTTATTCTTGGGATTTCTAATAGTGTTTTTCACGGGTTTTCTACAGGTGTTGCTCCGGAGATTTTTTCCCAGAACTTTTGCTGTATAGCTCCCAGAGTCTCTTCCGGATTTCTTCCGAAGTTTCCAATCGCGTATAGCTACAGAGCATTTGGCCCCTTAGCTTCAAGACCGTGCGCGCTTGTTATGCACTACAGCCAGCCTACACGAATTCGCAGCTGGGGGGCAAAATCGCTGTAGTTACGTGGATGGGAGGTAAACATTCATCAAAAGTTGCTCCCGGATTTTCTACAGGAGCTTCTCTCTTGGGTTATAAGGTTGTCGCGGGATTTCACCTTACACTTCTCTTGAAGTTTCACCCGGGACTTCTCGTAGAAAATTCCTTGTGGTGTAGCTCCTGGTATGTCTCGTGGAGTTTTTCTCCTGGAATTGTCGTGGAAGTCGCAGAAGTTACTTAAAAATACCGGGAGAAACTGTTCAAAATCCGTCCCGGAAAACCACTAAGAGAAATCCCTGAAGAAGCTTTAGAAAAGTTTTGGAAGTATCATCGCAAGAAACCCTGCGAGAAACTCTGGAAACATGTTGGAAAAACCTCTGAAAGAAGTTCCGGGAGGTACTTCTGTAGACACCCCGTGAAAAGCTCCAGGAACGTCGGAAAGAATACTGGGAGTAAATCCAGGAAAACTTCTGGATAGAATCTTGGGTCAAACTCCTGGAGAAATCCAAGAAAAAAGCCCCGGCGAACCTGAAGCAAGATCTCCGGAAGAAATCCTCCGAGGAAATCTGAATAGATTCATAAGCAAACCCCTGAACAAATCTCTGAGTGAAGTCCTAGTTCCTGAAAGAGTTCTTAAGATCACAGGATATCTCCAGAGTTCACAAGTATCTCTTAGAATAGCCAGAATTATATCGGTACCGCCCATTTTTTTCACAATCGTAGTGTTTATTTTTTAAATTTTCTTAAAAACAACATGTTGGCTATTACAAATTTGTAATAAAGTTAGTTAGATCTCAATACCTAAAATAGATTCTTGGTCGTATTTTGCAGTAGGTTCAACATTTCTGAGTAGCACATTTCACATCATTGTTTGAAACTGTACGCTTTGAAGCAGTAATCTCCGGTGACGTTTTTGGTTTTATCATGGTTACAGAAATCTAATTTTGGTTTTATACTTATCTTACAATTGTTCCTGAATAGTGTGGTCAATGTCATAGTAATGAACAGCCTATACACAGATCGAAAAAAGACTGTAAAATTCTGTGACATATGATGCACATGATTGGAGCGTGGGATATCATAGAAGTTTGCATGACATATCATGTAAAGTTCATAAAATATCATGTAAACTTCCATTATATGTCATGTAATTCAGTATGACTCTGAGAGTTTACATGACATATAACACAAATTTACATTAAATATCATGTAAACCTTCATAACACTAAGTTTACATGACTAAAATGAAGTTTACATGACGTGTAAATCTCATTATTTTTATCTGTGTATGATAACCAGAATGAATGGAAAATCTCTCATTAGGCCACATGGCTTTCGGTCAAACGGCACACTTAATACCATTATGAAACCAAAAAGGCTACTCGAGGTGATGCATTCTAATCGCTGTTCATAAATATTATTTCTAACAACATAAGACCCGAACCGGAGTAGAGACTTTCGGTTCGGTTGGCATGTATTTTTAATTTAAGAACAGATGTCACCGTGAATTTTCAAGTGCTTTTGTGGTGAAAGTTTTTTTTTAATCTACGTTCTTACGCGAACTATGTATTCCTTGAAATTTATCGGTGTTCATCAATACTTACGTGTGTAAATATGATTAGTGGTTAGATATCTTAGCAAAATGGAAACACATTTGTTCCAAATTTGGTTGTTAGGCGTCATTTAGGAAATGTTTTACAAGCTTACAAACAACCAACTTTCATGAAACAGATGTGTTTTCATTGTGCCAAATCGGTATCTGGTCTGCAGGAACCCGCTTGATTGCTCTTTTCCTGTGTTTCGTATTTTTAAGTTTACCGATCAATTGAACTAACAAAAATACCCATAATTGCCATCGTCCAGGGAGAAAGCAATCAAGGAGCAAGCCCATTCCCCCTCCTATGCACCAAATAAAAAAAATACACCATATTACAAATCCGATTTTTCTCCAAAATATTGCCTCTTATCATTATAGTTAAAGTGGATGAATTAAGTAGTAAAAGCATTAACAAATACCACACGACAGTACCTGTTTATTTTGTAACTCCTATTATCTGTTTACTTTGTAAGTATTCCACACGAAGAACAATCATAAGGGGCAATATGAGCAGAGTCGATAATCACTGACTCGCTGCATTCTCTTCTTTTTTTTCTGCTTCTCCCATCCACGATCCTGTGTCCATACATTCTGTGTCCGGCGACTCGGCGACCACTGTGACATCCGAACACACCGCGCACACGTACACACATGGACGGATTCGTACACATACAAACATACACGTGCGTGTCGATTCGCTGTTCTACAGGTCGGGACTACATCTGGGGGCTCGGACTGCAAGGACGACAGTGTAGACGTAAGGATGCCATATTTCTTTGTATATTGTTTGTTTTCTAAAACCTGTCTGCGGTATCTCTGATCCTAACAAAATCTGTGTGGTGTACATTGAATGAAATGCGGTGAAATATGATTTTTGTGAACGATTGTATCTGATTGTATCTGCTAGTTGAAACTGTTCAGTGCTGGACAAAGTCATGTTTTAATCTTTTGAAAAGTGATGAATTGAAAATTCGTCAAGTTACTTGTGCAGCACCAGTCATTGGTAGCATTCGAATGCGCATTCCATTTGGAGGAAAATGTGCTCCTTGACCCCATCGATACCACAAATATCATCTGTCAGTTCTATTATAATATGACTACTATCAATTAACCATGATTTTACTGAGACAAAATTTTTGCTGGTCACATCACACTCACAGTCAAATTAATTTTAAATTAGTTGATGACATAGTTTCAGTCAAGATATTGAACGTTTCTTGCTTGAAAAAAAAAAAATTGTTCCCACCAATTAAAACATCATGATCAGTTCAACCACTGGTGTAATGATAGAGAGTACCAAGCGGGGTACTTTCAGTTTTATGAATAAATAAATCTTTATAGCCTTACTTGCCAGTAACTCCTCGTTCAGCAAACGCTCGGCTCATAATCTACTATCATCTCTACTCTCCCGATTCATTACCATCACCTTCCATTCTACTCGTTCTCACTTTACTGTTGATTCGTAATGGATTTATTACGTTCTAGATAAAATGTTTCACGTGATTTGCACAAAAGTATTCAATCATCATTTGATTATTCTGTCATGATAGTTAGTTGGTATTATCATCGTCGTATGACGGCCATGATATCTAACAGCTCTGAGAGCATCCTTTAATTCGTGTAAACTCCACTCATCGAATTGTTATGTAAGTTGTAAACGTGAAAATCTCATTCCACAAGTTTCTTATTCAGCTACTTTTTACTCTCTCATCAGACCTTCAAGTCGCTTAGACCCATTCTGGATTTAATCTCAACTTCGTTTCGTTTGACTGAATGAATTCTCTACGCTGAAGAGACAGGCAACTTAAAAAATGTACGGCTCGCGACTTAATCCTTGTCTACTCACTCCACCCAGTTGGCTCACACTCGACTCTTAACTTTCATCCAGCCGACTTACACAATTCACTTTCGATTACCTCTACTGACTTTTGATTCATTCTTAAACAACCAAACTTAAACAAGAATTCTCCCACGGTTTGTCCATCCATCACTCGTCTGCGGACACAAACAAAATTCTTTACATTGAAAGCAAACAAGGAAAGTCTAACGTATGATTATTTTTGTCCCATTTTCGCCACACTCAGCTACCTGTCGAATGTCGACTCAGCGTCGAGTCACGTCTCATTCTCAATCCATTATTATCGCAGTCTGCACTCGTCTCACTTTGGACTCATTTTTAACTCACTCTTTCCAAACATACTAGAAGAGATTCTTAGAACTATCATAAAACCAAATTTAAAGGTATTAGGTTTTATTAAGGTTCTCAAAACCTCCATCACCAAGACTAATTGGTCATCAAAATGTAACTTGGGTTAGCTATCTAGATCTCACAACCGATTCACTTTTTCGATTCTCTCTACTGTATCATTATTCATTTTCGAATTACCGTTGATTCATTCTCTGGTTTCTCGTTCTTCTATGTGCCTGGTAAGAATCGTGCGACCGTTGAACTAAACTGTAAAACTGCCAAAAATGTCCAAAGCCGAATTAGATAACCCTTGAATTGGAAGAAACTGACGGCAGGGATGAGAACACTCACTTGCAAAGAGCTATACTCACTTGCTGTTTTCTCAGCTAAGAAGCGTGCTATCAAGGAACGGTGTATAGAGAACTGAGAACACTTTTGAGCTGAAAGAACAGCAAGTGAGTGTAACCTCTTGCAAGTGAGTGTTCCCATCCTTGCACGTTGTCTCAACCCTACCACATTCGGCTCATTTTGACTCATCATCGAGTTACTTGCGTCCAGCTCTCAAACTCAAACCAATCTCAGTGTCGGTTTTCGTGATTCACGCTCTCGATTTATTGCCGCCAAATCAAGCTTAAATCGCTCTCAACTCACTGTTGATTCAAGCACCACTTATTTTCATCTCACTTGCGACTCACTCTTAGTTCCATCGATCTCACAATTGATTCACTCTTGGATTCCACTGATTCATTTTCGATTACAGTATTGTTCCGGTTTTATCACGCCCCT
Organism: Aedes albopictus; assembly: GCF_035046485.1. Lineage (NCBI taxonomy): Eukaryota > Metazoa > Arthropoda > Insecta > Diptera > Culicidae > Aedes > Aedes albopictus. Next base: position 406,929,676 of record NC_085137.1, read on the forward strand.
TTTCAAAAACGCTTTTAAATATTCCTCAAAACCTATTCGCAGTTCCAATAGTTTTAAAGTTGCAAAACGCACCTTCAGCATTCATTTTGAAGAAAAGGGGAAACACTTGCTTTCAAATGTAACAGTAAATTAATGAAAAATAAAGGACTGACGCGCGGAGGGCGTGATAAAATCGGAACATAACTGTATTTCTAATCTCGTATTTTAATTCTCAAATCACCACTGATTCCAAACTGAAAAAAAAAAATACATATTCAAAAATTCTCAAATAATACAACTGCTGTTTCTGTCCACGTGTCTTGTATACAAGGATGGGAACACTCACTTGCTGTTTTCTCAGCTCAGAAGCGTGTAATCAAGGACGACTTTTGCCTTGTGGTTTTGTCTAAAAGTTTGCCGAATAGAGTAGGGGTCGCTTACGCATACCAAAGTCGTGAGTGAGCTGCGAAGGCAACTCTCCACGAGGTGAATGTAAATTACACTCATCTCGTGGAGAATCGCTCTGTCACGACTTTGGTATGCGTGTGCGATCCCTACTCTACACGACAAACTGTTAGGCAAAATCGCAAAGCAAAAGTCGTCTATACATCGTTTCTTGATTGCACGCTTCTGAGCTGAGAAAATAGCAAGTGAGTGTAACTCTTTGCAAGTGAGTGTTCCCATCCCTGCTTGTATATGAGTAATATGATATAATTCTGATCTCACCCCTGTCACAATCGACCCACTTTCGACTCATAATCTCACTTACGATATAGCTTTCCACCAAGTCTTGCATTGCTGTCAAATTCTTAAATTATCCCGTGATTCATACGCTAGTATTCGCAACCACCTCTCGACTCATTCTTATTCTGCTCAAAAATCATGTTTGACTCATTTTTAACTCACTCTTGAGTGATTTGACTCATCTTCGATTTCGTTTAGGTTTAATCTTAGATTATACCACGCAGTGGCAATTCCCTAACCTCAACTCTACCTGTTCAACAAATGTAAATTCTTGATTTTTTGGACAAATCAACTTGAAATCAGTAGAACATTACGAGAATAGTTGTTTTCGCCCATTTCCAAATCAATTTTGATAGTAAATTCTTTGCAATTGCAAGTTTTTGGGTCGTTGGACAGGTAAAAAGTGAGGTTACGAGACGCCACTGATACCACAGCTTATATACTGATTCACTCACATTGTCCCAACTCCACTCTCAAATCACGTTCGACCCAATCACTGGACTATGGACTCGTCACCTACTGATTGTTTTTACTCTCAAGTTCAATATTGATTTACTCGACTCACTAACAATCGCGCTAAGGTTCACCCTTGGCTTCTTCTGATTCTCAAACGGTACTAGATCAATCTTGGAATCAACTTTGATTCGCTCTCGCTCGTTTCTCGCTTATCCCCCACCTATTCCCCGCCTATATCGTGGTCAGTTGTTTTGGTTGGTTGCAATCAGGTGAGTATTGAATGATATACATTTAATATGCACTGAAGGAAGGAGTTTCCTTCATCGGCGTAAGATATATGCACGTTTATTTGATCATGCCTGAACAATTTTCTATTGCGTACAAACATACTCAACAAGGATGCCAAATCCCCTTTCGCAACAAGGATTGTATAGCGCACTGTTATTCATAGGACTTTACGCGCCACAACTACGACCTTTTATCGCCTCACAGCTCACTCTCTGTCCACTCTCAGTCATCTCATCGACTCATTCTCGAATCGCTCTCGACTTAATCTTATTTCACCGTTCAAAGTTTATCATTCTCCGCTCTCTCTGAAGTCTGGACTCATAATCAACTTATTTGCGACTCCCTTTTATTCTGCTATTACCTCCCTCAATTCACTCTCGGCTCACATGAGCGATACATTCTTTACTGACACTCGACTCACTTTCGATCAGCTATCGACCCGCTCTCCACTCATCCTCGGTTTATTCCCATCTCACTCTCGATTGGATTCAATCTCATTTTTGATTCACTAGACTCACAATCTGTGTTGGTAATTCACTCTCAAAGCACACTCATGAGCCGTTTCAACGTGAACGAACTCGCCCACAATTCTAAATCATTTTCTCATGCGCGAGTTTTTGATACAAAATCTTGCTCTCACGAGTCTCAAGCATCGAAATTTGGTTCGCTTGTAAAACGACGAATCCAAATCGTTTTGAATGGCATCCATTGTTGTTGTACGCAAAATTTGGCATTGTTCTGTCATGCAATCCTAAAAACTTTCATTTAAATAATAAGAACATCAAGAAAAAAAAATCAACGAGTAAGGTGAGTTTGAAGAATCGCGCGTGAAACAACTCAAACATGAGATTTCAGAATTTGAGTTTTTATCAATACTGCTCATAATTTGTCAAGCCTGTTCGCTTTAACTGTTGTGTAGTCCGTAAGAATTCTCACGGTCACTCACTATCGTCTCGTTATTGACTGCCTCGATCCATTCTCGACTAGCGCGCTCGATTCATCATCAACTCACATTCGACTCGCTGTCTCATTTTCAATTAATTTTTAGTTCACTTGATTCACAATCGATCCGAGAGTTATTCATGGCTCTATTGCGTCACTTTCGACTTTCTCAAATCTGTCTTGATTACGATCATAAAATCACTCCTAGTTTACACAGTCCCGTGAAAATTAGTGCATGAAAAGCTACATACATCAGCTCCGATTTGATTCATTCTTGCATTTCCCAACATTGCATTTCTGGAACGGTTTCGTAACTTAATGAAAGCGCATTTCAGTTGGATGATGGTATGTATATTGTGTCTTTGTGATCAGGGCTGTAACTTGATCGAATAGTTTTCATAAAATTGTTTGAGTCACGGACAGCTCACAAACTCCCTGCATTGTTCAATTTATCACCACATAAATGACGTTTGGTTGGTTTTCGATTTTTTTTTCTTATTCAAACGCTCAAGCACTAAGAGGCATTACGGAGCCGATGTTATCAACACGTGGTTTACGATTTCAAAGTATCAGATAATTACATTAATTTCTCATGAGATATAGATACCGTGACATCACCTAAATTCAATCGCTTAATATCGCTTCCTAATTCTATTCACCCCATTTGTTTTGCATGGTGTGAACGGAATTCGAAACCAAAAATAAGTGATTGGAATTAAGTGATGTCACGGTACAAACAGTGCAAGCTGATTAACGTTGAATCCGTGTATTGCTCTGATAAAACATGTTTCATAAATCGGTACTTTATATTTCTATCTGGTGATGACGTTAACTAGGAACGTCGGAAGACATGAAAGAAAGCTTATCAAGTTTATCAGTTCAGGTGCCTAATCAGTTTGCATATACTAATGAAGAAAATTACGTAATTAATTTTCACTAATTCTTTGAAACGAATATAGACTGTTCCACTCAATCCCACAATTTTTGCAATAATTCTGAAATCTTAATAGGTAGTTATTTATGTGACGAGATGCAAAAATTTGATTTTTTCAGCACGAGTCGTACATTTAACAAACGAGGCTTGCCGAATTACATGAATACGAAAAGTGCTGAAAAAATCGAGTTTTGCAACGAGTAACATACAAAATTTTATGCAATGATTTTTTTCATTATACAACCTATTTGAATTGCATACCGTTCATAATGCAACTCAAATGAGTTATACATATAATTAAAATTATGTAAACGAAATGAGTTTCATAGTGAACCAGTTCGGAGAAAATGATCATTATGATACCGAAATGAGTTATGTAAAATAAAAATTATGATACTGAATTACATAAAGGTCTTTATAAATCTGAATGTTAATGGGAAGACCTCGGGGTAGACTTTTTACTCCATTTCTTTCAAATTATACATCTATGTTTTTGGATCAGTCTAGTTATCACGATCATGTTGTGACATGAATCATATCGTCGTTCGAACAATCGTCTCACAGCGCAGAACGCCAGTGCGAAGGCTTAATATTTCGCACAATTTCATCATTGTCTCCAATCGGGCAAATCGTTCGATGCTCGATGCACACACAGTCGGTAGTGCGCGCATTATTTGTACGGATCAGCAGACTACCGCGCACGCAGCAAATCATACATTTGTGTATTATGGTTCTTCTAATTGAACACACGTATACTAAAACCGATGCAAACCCTTGGGCATCCTGTTCTGTTCTGTTCTTTTCCATCCATTCTACAGAGTGTTGGTCGTGTTTCCACATCAAGTGCTTACCGCTAACCGTTCACGATATGTGCCAAAGAAGTTTGCCCGACGTTTATCCGATGATGCCGGCCATCCACAGTACCGACAAGGTAAGTGCGAAATCCAACCACACCACGCACCGTGGTGACTTCTTATAGTAGTATTTAACTGTGTTTTTGGGTAATCAATTGTGTGACATTTTCCGTGGGACGCCTCAGAGGCGGAATCGAACGTTGCAAGTTCGATCCTGTTTAGTTTTATCAAGTTTGTTCCTGAATAATAAAATCACTCGAAGTGTAGGATGCAAGTCAGTGAAAATATGTTTGCTGACAAATCGCCGTTACGAAGCTGTTATCAAGAGTATCGATAAAATTGCTGATCATTTTTCTCTTTCAGCTGTTCTTCCATGATCCCTTAATCTTATTCATTCGTCTCATCGTATTCCCAGTCTAAACTAGGGTGTCTACTATCAGGAAAACAGGGATCTAGCAGATGGAAAGCCGACGATTTCGATAAGATGCTGCAGATTCCATGCGAACTCGTATGAATCCGGAAGTTAAAATCCATCTAGAAATTCCGCATCTAGGATTCTTTAAGAAATTCCTTAAGGGTTTCTTTCTGGAAATTATTTGGAAACACCTGTTGGAATGCCTCTCATGATTTCTCACAAGATTACTTTCCTATTTTTTCCTATTTTTTTAGTATTCCTTTTTGAGATTCTTCCGAATTTCTACCAGCATTTTCCAAGATTCAAACAAATCTTTCTAAGATTCTTCCTTGATAATCTTCCAGGATTTTTGGACTCCGGTCAATTTCTTCTGGAGTTTTTCAGGGGGATCCTGCAGAACTTCTTTCCATAGGTTTTCCCGGTATTGATCCCAGAGTTTTACCGAAGTTTCACCTGTGTTTTGCCCATAGACATTTTCGTGGGATTTTTACCAGGGTTTACCCCAAGATGTCCACAAGAGTTTTTTTCTCAGAATGCATCGCAGATGTTGTCACGGAATTTCTTATAATTTTTCTCTCGGGACCCGTTTTGAACTTCCCGAAAAGTTTTTCCGTGTAGATGAACCTTCCTTAACCCGAGGAAATCTCTCTGAATAAGCTGATAAAGTTGATAATAATAATCTTCCCGGAATTTCTCCCAGAGTTGCTACAGGAGTTATTCCTGAGATTCATGCTAGAGGTCCTCCAAGGAGTTTTTCACGAATTTTCTGTAGGAGCTCCTCCCAGGACTTCTTCCGAAGTTTCTCCTGTAATTTATCCAAGAAATTTCCGTGAGCTTTCTCCTGGAGAAGTCTCCAGTGGATTACTAAAGGAGTTTAGGCTGAGATATTTTCTAATGGCTCTCGAGGGATTTCTTTTGAATTTTAACCGGAGATTTCTCTCAGATTTTCTCCTGAGACTTCTCTTAAAATATTCCTACCGGTGTTAGTCCTGGGATGCCTCTCAGAGTGTAAGAACGCTAAGTGTTGTGTCTTGTCTCGCGTCGCGTCTTGAGAATTCTGAATGCTGTTTGTGGGATTTCGTTAATAGTTGCTTCCGAAGTTCTTGCAGAGATCTTCCAGGAAAGAGAGAAAGAGAGAATAGAGAAAACTCCCTGGACGAATTTCTGCAACAATCTCGCAAAAATCACGAGATAAATTATGGGAAAGTTATTTCGGGAAACTACTAAGAGAAATTTCTGAAGGAACTTTGGATAAATTTTAGTTGGAACTCCGGAAGGAATTCGCGAGAAACTGTGTAAGCATATCAGAATGACCCCTGCAGAAATCCTGCGAAGAACTCTGATAGAAATCTCAGGAACATCTCTCAGAAATCCCGAAACACAGGAAAAATCTTGGAAGGAATCATTTATGGGAGCAAATACATTAAAAAAAACTTTTGGTTGGAAACTAGAGAAAGTTAGAAAAAAAAACTGACAAACCTCCAGAAAAAACAGCAGTACAGAGAACTGATAACCAAGTTCAGTTTCAAAACTTGTAAGGAATTCAACGGTCATATGGTCTGTGGAATTACTAATTGAACTCCTGAATGGTTTCTCCTGATTGTTAGAGTGTTTGGATGTCATTTATTTTTAAAATAAATTTTCGGTGGAAATGTCAAAGCAATTTCTTGCAATTCAGTAACAAATTTTGAAAACGACGTATAATCAATGGTGTAGCATTGATTATACGTCGTTTTCAAAATTTGTTACTGAATTGACCCAAAACAACTATCGAAAACATTATATTCATCAACCTATTTGTTTTTGTTTTATTTCCGAAGAAGCTTTTTGGTGGAATTGGAAAATAAATCTTGTGCATTTTTCCATTAAGTTTTTATTTAATTTTTTGAGGGTATTTTTGAAAAGTAAGCCAATTTTATAAAATTTGGGCTAATTTTTGAATCATAAACTTTCAAAACTCCCAATGAAAAAACCTGGAAAACTCAGGGAATTTTATTTGGCTTATTAGCAGGCACCCTGTAAACACATTGTTCAATTGGGTAGAATATTTTCGACGAGTGTTCCAGTCAGATGCTTGTTTCACTTGAACAGTCTAAACCAGGCATTAGAGCCAACATTCATTGAATAGCATGTTTCTACAAGTAAAAAGAAAATTGTGTTAAGTACTGTTCCTTTGAATTCCACTAAGAATTTGCATCCTTTGACAGATACGTATTTCGACCTCAACTGTAAGGTTGTCTTCAGTGACTTGTACTTGAGTCGAGTCACGTACAAGACACTGAAGACGACTATACAGTTGAAGTCGAAATACGTGTCTGTCAAAGGATGCAACTTCTTAGTGGAATTCAAAGGAACAGTACATAACACGATTTTCTTCCCAGGTAACCACTAAGCATTTGAATAAGCCGTACAGCAGACTGTATTAAGCATTTGAACTGCTTGCTGCCCTACATAAGCAGTTCGAATGCATAGCTGCCTTGAATCAGCATAAGCTGTGCTATTCAAGAGCTTTCGGCTGTTAATTAGCATTTCAAGTGCTTGAGGTGTTTTCGCTTGGAAGCAATCCGAATGCTTTTCAACGGCTCTACAAATGCTAAGAGCAAAGAGTATGGGAGATATGTTATGCATTTGATAGCACATGCTGCCTCTCTCTTACAGAATTCATTCCTCTGTTGACAAATCTAGACATCTGAGTTGCTCATTCGTTTTTCCCTTATTCATCCAAAAGCTCCGAAGCAAACATTGCTGCAGCTGGTTTGGATTGAAAACATCGCCATCGAGAAATCACCCCACCTAATATTATCGGAAAATGTGTACCAAATAGATGGATCTTCGGCGGATCATAAAATTATTCGATAGAGGGAATCATAATTGATGGAAGAGGGAATGAAAACGCTTTACACACTATGAAATTTTTCTTTGAAATCATATTTTGGGTGCTTGAACTGAAGTTGATTCCCAACCATTCTTTATATTGGGCATAAAATTAGTGCACGTCATCGGACCAACTGCAGCGTATCCTGGAGCGTGGAACAGCAGCTTGATCAGAAAACATGATTGAATAATCACCGGACCGTAAGTTCAAAACTCGATAACACCAAAACAAGCAAAAAAGTGCCACCTAAATCAGCTGAAGTATGGAGGAAGCGGGATGTCGAAAGATCGAGAAGCAGACGTAAATCTATTTTTGTTTTGTTTTGCTCGACGAGGCGTTACGCTTCTTTGACATTTTGATACGACGTTCCTGAAGGTGTTGCACTCAGACAGCCCGTTATTTTGCCAAAACCAGCTGTTGGGTAGCACTATAGGTGTATATACGGCCATTTAGCACTAAGTGCCTTGTCATAAGAGCAACTATAATGCTGTAGGAAAGCTTTTTTAAATGCTTACTGGTTACTTGGGTTTTTACTTACAGATATTCCCCTAACAAGCCCAGGTTCATCATCATCATGTTTCTACAATTATTCTGGAACTACGGTGTAATCTATCAAAAGGGTATTTTGAGCAAGCCCGTTACACATAGGCGAGGATAACTACAGTCACTATGTTTAGAGTCTGGCGAATTAAAAATCCTTAAAACTGGCAACTGGAACATCTAACCAAAACTACTGGCAACACTAGAAAAAGTCCATTGGATTTCTGGATATTTGTTGAGCTAACTAGTCATTTTTGTTGTATATCGCGCAACTACAAACTGAGGAAATTGGACCAAGAAGCAGCTGATTCAAGAAAAGAACGCAATGGATCGTGAGGTTACCGAGAACTACTAACGCTGTCAGATCATTGTGGTCGTTCTGCGAATGGAGTGATGTGACAAAAGTCGAAGTCGATTATCAAGGTGAGAAATCTCGACTCGATTAAAGTGACTCGCCTCATTCGAATCGAGATTTCTCGTTGATTCCTCTAGAAAATCTTGCTAGGATTCCTCCAGATAGGCCTAATTGGACTTTTGCAGGGCTTTCTGCAAAGATTCTTCATAGAATTCCCCCAAAGATGTTTTTCCAAGAATTCCTGCTGTGATTTCTCTAGAAATTCGGATTGGGATTCTTTCAGTTATTTGTGCTGGGACTCCTTCAGGAATTTACTCTCGGATTCCCATAGGTATCGCTGCTTTACCCAGAACGTTTTGATAATATTTCTCCATAAATTCGTCCTCAAATTCCTTCAGAAACTGGTATGATTTTCATACGGATTTCTCCTAGTATTCCTGAAGGATTTTCTCCATAGATTTTTTTTCTCCAATGGTTTCTGTTAGGATTCCTCCAAAAAATCCAATTAGTTCTTTTTTTTTGAAAATTTTGCTCAGATTCCTCCGGCAAATCTTCCTGCAATTCCTTCAGAATTACCTCTTGCAACTTTTCCAGGGATTTCTCGAGATCTTCCTGAGATTTTTTCCCTGGATTTTTCTTGTAGTCTTTTCCGCCTGGTATTTCTGCAGGTATTCCTGACATAATTCCGCCTGGAATTCATGCTTGGACCTCCTCTAGGATTCCTGCAGCAGTTCCTCATGTTACTCTTCCAGGAATTCCTCCGCAAAGGGATTGCTTCCGGAATTTGTTCGGCGATTGTTGCGGAAACTTTTCCAAGGATTACTAGCGAGATTCCTCCAGGAACTCCTGCGTCGATTCGATTGGGATCGGACAAGACGGCGTTGTACAGTACTGTGCCTCGTACTGTGCGTCAATGAGGCCTGTGTTTTTCTCAGACACTAGCATCTGAGAAGGGCTCCAAGTTCCAATTTTTGTCCGTTGTTTCCCGCTAAAAGTCGTTACTGTCAACCGCGATGCTAGCTTTTTTCTTTTTTCTTGCACACTCTCCTTATCAAATTTGAAAAAGATAAGGATGGAGAGATGGGACACTCGCCCCTGGTTTCATCCCACTCCTTCTCATGTTTGTTTAGGAGAGTGAGCAAGAAAAAAGAAAAAGCTGGCTACGCCATTGGTTACCGTTAAATCAGTTCGTATTCTTGAACGGTTTTTGATGTTTCGGGATGTTGTTGGCCTAAGGTCTCCCATCCAACATGACGGGACTGGCTCCTTAAGTATAGGCTGACCATCCGTCCCGTATTTAACGGGACAACTAAATTTTCAAATACTTAGCACTGGAACACTGTTTATATTTTTGACAAAATTATTCGTTCCTTCTAGCTGAAATAGCATTATTAACAAGATGGAATTCTGTTTTTGGACATAGATTTATTTTTTGTTTAGTTGTCAGAATTTGTACCGTATTTAAACGGGACAAATCTGGTCAGCCTACTTAACCCTCTACTTCCCATGGTTGCTCTAGAGCACCATCGATTTTCGGCGAACTGGAGACAAACGGAATTAGATGAACATGATGCAATAGTTTTAAGAATATGATTGTAATCACATTAGATAAACCCAACTGCCAAATACTTGTTTCAATAGTGGAACTATTGATAAACAATCAACTAACTATTGATTTACAACTAAAAACTTTTTCGTTGATTTCGAAAAATTTAGCCAATTTGCAACAACTTTTGTCCAAGCACTTTTTTCGGAGAAGCTTTCTTGGTATAGTAATAGTCGTTCAAAGTTGTGGGAAGGAAAGGGTTAAGTATATGTAGCTTTCGGAAGAGGAGCGTTTCATGTTAAGCCGCTGGATGCCAGAATAGACGCTTTTTGAGTCGCACCTAATTGTTTAACAGACGGCTGATAAGCTCCATTACCACCTACGCACATAATCACTTAGTATGACTGTATCCCTTGTTTTAGTAACCGTGTTAGTGGTGTTATGAGTTGGTGAGCTCGTTTCAATCTATTATTTGAGCAACATCCGAAATTCTCTTGGTAAGATGTCACACATTAATTAGATTCGTCATGGAAAGTGTCACACAATCGATTTTCTTAAACTTCGGATGCATAAAAACGATTCATTTTCACAGTCAATTAACGAGTGGACGTCAGCGAACGTTTTGGAGTGGATGGCAGCGAACAACCTGTACACCTACGCTGACGTATTCAAAGCGAAAGATATAAAAGGCTGTGATTTATCGAACTTGGATCGTGATAAACTAGGAGTAGGTTTCCCCTTAGGAAATAGATTTTTTCTCTTATTGACCTTCTCTCTGTTCCCCCTTTGCAGCAAATGGGTATTAAAAATGAATTCCATCAGCAAACAATCCTAGCGTCCATAAAGGATTTGCTGACGAGTGCGGAGAAGCCGATCCAAAGCGGTGGCTCGTTGCGGACCATCAGCGGAGGCAGCGGGATCGTGCTGAAGAGCGCCGGCGAGGACAGCAGTAGCCTCGATCCGGCGTCCGGCGGGAAGCACTCGCACGACCTGGTGAACCATTCGTTCTTGAAGCTGGTTAAATGTGATAAGTGTCAGCAGTACTTGCGCGGGCTGATACATCAGGGATTGCTATGCAAGCAGTGTAATCTCATCGTCCACCGGCAGTGTTCGGCCACGGGACTTATGCCGTGTGCAGCGTTGGGGACGGCGATGGACACCGGCGGCGGCGGAGGCGGAAGTCGAACGACGGTGCTGCCCACGAGCCGGATCCAGCCGGTGTTCGGGGTCGGTCTGTGCCATCAGTTCAACGTGGACCAGCTGCCGGCACCGCAGATCGTCATAATACTCTGCAACGAGCTCGAGCAGAAGGCCCTGTGCGACGACAACCTAGATCTGTACAAACTCTACCGGACGACGCAGTCCAGCTACGACGAGGTGAACAAACTGCGCGACTCGCTCAACGAGAATCTGATCAACACCGATCTCAGCAACTACTCGCCCGAGTGCGTGGCCACGGTGCTGAAGAAGTTCCTCCGCGAGCTGCCCGATCCGATCATTCCGGTTCTGTTCTACGATAAGTTCATCGAGGCCTCAAGTACGTTTTTTTAGCGTTTGCCGTTAAAAGTGTAATTCAATGATCATTTCCTTTGCAGAAATCACCAGCGACGCGGTGGCAGCCGAGACGCTGCGGTTACTCATCCACGAGCTGCCCATCCACCATGGCAACACGCTCAAGCACATCATGGTCCATCTGATACGAATCTGTCGAATGCAGTGCCAGCGGGGGATTGATAGTCAACCGACGATACTGATACAAGTCTGGTGCCATATTCTGTTGCGTCCTCCCTGGGAGAAAATTGTGTAAGTACCTATTCCTTAACATTCCTACACTGTCATGCCTCTCAAACATTGGGAATGGTAGTTTCATTGCGTTATAACTTGGCCGTTTTTAGCCGATTTTCATAGTTTTGGGATCTGTGATGTGAATCCCAGCAAGAGTTTCTGGAGGTATACCAGGAAAAAATCCTATAAAAATCAATGGAGTAATCCTTAAAGGAATTATAGGAGCTATTTTTAGAGTAATTTTTGGAGAAATTCCAGGACGAATGCTAGCAGGAATCCCATCAGCCATTATTGGAGGAATTCCAAGAAGATTTCTCCACAGATTCTTCCAGGATTTCCTTTTGGGATTTTTTAAGAATTCCCTACTATGTACAATTTCTCTAGGAATTGCTGACATTTCCCAAACAATTTCCGGAATATCTTCAACAATTGCTTTTGAGAGTTCTCCAGGAGTTTCTGGAGGTTTCCCTGCAAGGGTTGTATGGGAACATACTGGAAAAACTTGTAATTAGAAGGCACGAAATGTTGTTAATTGACAAATTGACAGAGACGAAATTTATGAAATAAAAATCGCGTTCTGGTGGGATTCGAACCCACGACTCCGTATTCGCTAGACCGGCGATTTAACCAACTAAGTCACAGAACAGCTGCGGAATAGAAAGCCAAACTGACTCCGACACCGTGAACACTCCTTTTTCACAAACCCATCTTTCTTTCGGCTTAGATACCAATCCACAACACACTCGCGTTTGTGCCCACTAACTACAAGTGATGGAGAATTGTTTTTATGAAGCCGATACTTATTCTCGCACTCCGCATACCTAGCCACCAAGCAGTTTGTTTTGCTGGTGTCTAATTAGTATGCGTCGAGAGCTTGGCACGGTTGGACGTTTTAACGCTTGTATGGGAAACCCAGAAAAAATTCTGGAGGACTCCTACCACAAATGAATGGAGAAATACCAGTTGCCATCTTGGAGCAGTCCCAGCATAAGAATCCCCAGAAAAAAATCTGTGGAAATCACTGGAATAAATCTTTGAATAAATTTCTGGAGAATTGCAGCAGGAATTGTTGGAGGAATGCCGTCATGTCCACTTTGTTATTCACAGCAAAACTTTCCAAAGATAATCACAGAGGAACTCCTGCCTAAATCCTTGGAAAAATTTCTTGAGGATCCCCAAAAGGAGTCCTTGGAAAAATCTCTGGAGGAATTTCTAAAGCAATCCTTTCAAAAATCCCTGTAGAAATGACAGAAGAAACTTCTACAAACATTCCAGCGGGCAATTCCTATAAGAATTCCAGAAGGTACGCCTGGAGAAATCCGCGGAGGAATGCCAAGAGCAATTCTTGCAGGAATCCATGGACAAATCCCTTTAAGAGTTACAAGAAGATTTTCTGGAGAAATTTGAGCAGGCATTTCTGCACGAACCCCTATACAAATTTCTGCAGGATTTCCCGGAGTAATTATAGCGGGCATATTTTTAAAAATCCCTGGATGAGTTCATGAAAAAAATCCATGAAGAAATTGCTGGAGGAGTCTCATCAAGAACACTCGGAGAAATCCCAGCAAGAATTTCTGGATGTTATCCCAGAGGATTTGCTGGAGGAATCCAAAAACGCATTTTTGAAGGAATATTTGGCAAAAGGAATCATGTGAGGAATACCTGGAGGAGTCCCAGCAGGCATTCCTAGAGGAATTCCTGGAGGACTTCCTTGGGGAAATCCGGGGAGGTGTGCCAAGAGGAACTCTTGGGGGAATGCATGGAAAAATCCCTTGAGTTCTCATAAGAAAAATTTCTGGAGAAATCTCAGTGGAGTAATTCTGAAAGAAATTTCTAGAGGATTCCTTGGACTTATAGCGGGAATTTTTGAATTCATGTAAAAATTCATGTAGAAATTAGGACAGAAGGAATTGCTGGAGAAGTCCCATCAGGAATACTAGCAAAAATTGCTGAAGGTTATCCCAGAGGATTTTCTGGATGAATCCCTGAAGGAATTCTTGAAGGGCCTGTCCATAAACTACGTAGACTCTTAGGGGGGACGGGGGGGGTCTGGCCAAAGTCTACGCTCCATACAAATTTCGAAAATTTTGTATGAACAAAAGTCTACGAGGGGGGAGAGGGGGTCTGAGATGGCCGAAAAAAGTCTACGTAGTTAATGGACAGTGCCGAAGGAATCTTTGGGAAAATCTCTGGAGGAACCATGTGAAGAATACCTGGAGGAGTCCTCGCAGGCATTCTTAGAGGAATTCCTGGAGGACTTCCCTTGGAGAAATCCGGGAAGTTGTGCCAAGAGGAACTTCTGAAGGAATACATAGAAAAAACCCTTGAGGTGTCACAAAAAGAATTTCTGGAGTAATCCCAATTTGGAATTTGTAGTAAATCATATCAGGCATTCCTAGGGGAATTTCAAGAGGATTCCTGGAGAAATCCTCTTGGGATTCCTCCAGGAATGCTTGATAGGATTCCTCTATAATTTCTTGCTGGGATTACTCCAGTGGTTTCTCCAAAGATTCTTTTATAAATCCTTTCTGTGATTTCTCTAAGGATTTCTGTTGAGATTTATTCAAGGATTCCTATAGAGTTTTCACTTGTGATTCCTCCAGAGATTTCTTCAAGGATTCCAACGGGGATTTTTCCAGTAATTGCTCCAAGAATTTCCCCAGTCCCAGCAGGAATCCTAGCAAGATTACCTGGTGGATTACATCAAATATCCCTGAATAAATCCCAGCAGCTTTCATGGCGCAATCCCAGCATGTATTTCTAAAGAAATCTGAAGTGGATTTCAAGCTGGAATTACTAGAAAAATTCTACGAATAATTTCTAGAGGAATCCTTGTACAAATCAGTAGTTGCCTGAGGAATACCAGCAATAATTTCTGGAAGAGTCCTAGGCTAGGATCCCTCCAGAAAACTTCTCCAAAATTACTACTGGGATTTCTCCAGGGGTTTCTTCAAGGACTCTGGTTCAGTTGGAGCGTTATTCTTAGAAGGGAAGGAAAAAGTCCAAGGAGGTGTATTTCACCACAAAGAACAACTTTGTAGAGGACACGAAAAATGCCGGTATTCATTAGAAAAAGTAATAACGAAAAAGCTGGAACGACTCTTTATCTCAAAAAATAACACAATTATTCGGCAAACTTCCTAACAATACGTACATTTTTCTGAATCTTTGCAGCAGACACCAATACTCTATAATTATTTCCAGAATTACTTCGGTTAATTCTGAGTGAATTTTTTAGTGTCGATACTACTCATTTTGACCATTCCTTTGTGGATTCCTTCGTTGGCAATTTCTTCGGGAATTGCTTTGGTAATTCCTTTGAAATTCTTTTAAGAATTTCTTAGGATTTATTTTTGAAAATTTCTTCGAAAGTTCCTTTGGCAAGTTCTTTGTAAAATTCTTCGGTTACTTTGGAATTTGATTAGGATTTTTTTAGGAAATTTCTTTGCAAATTTCTACGGCGATTCTTCGTTCTTATCTTTGGGATTTTTTTTTCGGAAATGACTTATAAACTCTTCCGTCAATTCCTTTGGAAATTCCTTCGACAATTTATTTGTGGAATTCTTCGGTTTTTCTTGTGCAAACTGCTTCGGTAATCCCTGTGTAATTTAATTTGCAACTCCTTTGTGCAGTTCATTTGGGGATTCCTGACATTTCTTCTGATATTTGTAAGACATTTTTTTAGAAACTGATTTGGGATCCTCTTTCATATTTTTTTTGGTATCTTCTAAGCAAAATCTTTAGCAATTCCTTTGAATATTATTTGGTATTGTCTAAGTAATTGTCAACAACATCCCCGAGGAAATTTCTAAAGAAATTCCCAAAGGCATTGCCGAAGGAATTCACAATAGAGTTACCGAAGAAATTTCCGAAGGAATTTCCATAGGAATTACCAAAATAGCTCCCAAGGGACCATTTATAAGTGAGTGACGAGGCATTTTAAAAGAGAGGGCCGAATGTCTGATTTTGCTAGCATTTGTAAACGAATTGTCCAAATCAATTCCCAAAAGTGTTACCGAAGAAGTTTCCGAACGACGCGCTAAAGAAATTGTCGAATGAATTTCGGAAGCAATTACCTACTAAACCAATTCCCAAAGCGAAATGCCGAGGAAAATTCCAAAGGAGCTGCCGAAGGACACTTGTCCAAAGAAATTCCAAAGAAAGAGGTTCCAAAGGAATTGCCGAAGGCATTCACAAAGAAATTTTTGTAACGATTTGCGAATGGAATTCCCCAAAGAGCTGCATTAGAAATTTCCATAGGAATTTCCGAACGAAGTTATGAATAAAAAAAACTTTGCCAGGGTATTTCTGAAAAAAAAAATCAGAAGATATTCCCATAGAAATCGTCGAGGTATTTTGTGAAGCAATTCCTAGATCAATTGCCGATGGAAATTATCGAAGAAATTGCCGAAGAAACTCTATAGGAATTTTCTGAAGAAATTCTCAAGAAGTCCGTATATAAATTGCTGAAATAATTCTCAAATAAGTTGTTGCCAACAACTTGTTGGAGAAATATTCCAAGGATTTATAGAAGGAGTTTGCAAAGAAATTTTCAAAAGAAGCCTGAAAGATATTCCCGCTGGAGTTGTCGAAGGAATTTTCGGAGGAATTTCCAAAAGAATTGCCGAAGAAATTTCCAAAGAAATTGTCGAAGGAATTCTGGAATTGCTCATGAGTATTTTAATGGAATATCTGAACAATAATCATATAGAAATTGCTGGAAGAATCTCCTGATGAATTGACAAAAGAATTGCCGAAGCAATTGAAAAAAATGTCTCAGAAATTACCAGAATAATTAACGAAGGAATTGCCGAAAATTTTTCCAAATTTCTCTAAACCTAATCAACTCTTTCCCTTCTTCTCCCATGTTTTCAGTCAAATCGTGTCAAACACGGAAAACCACCTGCGGATAATGGAGTTGCTGTTGTACAAGATCGATTGGCACGAGAAGTTGCCGGAGTTTGCGTCGGCCCCGGCAGTGCCTCCGCGGAAGATTTCTCGCAGCACGGCTGCGCTCCAGCAGCAATCGGTGTCGCAACCCTTTCTGCAGCAAACCCTTGGTACTTCGACCTCTACTGCCTTCCAGGCGGCGGCATCTGGCAGCAGTCTGAGGAAACAGCCAACAACAGCAACCATCACGTCTCCGGCAGCGCCTGTGATACCGTCGACCCCGCTGGTGGGGCCGATCTACAATAATACCGGTAGCAGTGGTGGTGGTGGTTCCACCGCTTCCGGCGACACTCGGGGGACGGCCATGTTCCGAATGGTGGGCGACGCGGACACTCCGGCCGATCTGCGGGCAGCCGAGTGGTACTGGGGCAACATCAGCCGGGACGAGGTCAAAGAGAAGATGACCGACGTGCCGGACGGATCGTTCCTGGTGCGGGATGCCTCCAGCGGAAACGGCGAGTATACGCTCACGCTGAAAAAGGATGGCACGGATCGAGTGATCAAGATCTTCCACACCCAGGACAAATACGGTTTCACGAGGGACGGCAGCCACAACAGCGTGGTGGATCTGATCAACTTCTACCGGAATGTGTCCCTAAAGGAGTATAACACAATTCTGGACATCAAGTTGCTGTACCCGATCTCGCGGTTCGAAGACGATAGCTATATCAGTAGCACTGAAGACGACACCCCTCGGCTTGCGCAGAAGTTCATCGAGATATCGCAATCGCTGAACGAGAAGCTGCACGAGCGAGAAAAGCTTCAGGAGGATCTGACCATGTCCAAGAACCAGGTCGATTTAAAGAAACAAGCCCAGGAGGCGTTCATCGAAGCGGAAAAGCTATTCCAAGACCAGTTGGCGATTCAGACCAGGTTTGTGAGCGAAGCACAGCCCCACGAGAAGCAGGGTATCAGCACCAACAACAAGCTGATCCGGGACCGGATGCAGGAACTGAACCAGTGCCGGGATCAGCTACAGGAAGACATGAAAAACGAGAAAACCCGAATCTGGCAGCTGGAGCGAGAAATCAACAAGCTCAATCCGATCATCATGTCCCAGAGCAAGGAGAAGACCAGCTACATCGAAGAGCTGAAGCGTCAGGGAATCAACGAGAGCCAGATCAAGCAGATGGAGACCGATGGGTACTTCTCGCACAGTCACGGCAGCCAGGAGATGCCGCACAACGACGAAACGACCTGGCTGGCACCAACGTTCAACCGAACCGATGCCGAAAAGGAGCTGGCCTCGAAACCGAACGGAACGTTCGTGATCCGAACGGGGAGCGGCGGCCACTTTGCTCTCTCCATCAAGTGCAACGATACGGTCAATCACTGTATCATCCAGCAGACGGAGCGGGGCTTTGGCTTTGCCGAGCCGTACAACATCTACGAGTCGCTCAAGTCGCTGGTCCTGCACTATGCCTCCAACTCGTTGGAGGAGCACAACGATACGCTGCAGACGACCCTCAAGTATCCGCTGTTGGCTACCGGCGGCGGCAGTAGCAGTAGCAAGCAGCAGTCTACCTAAGCAGCCCGATTTTTTTTTTATTTCTTCACTCGCACTTGGCCTACTCTGGTGCGGCGCGGTGCGCGGTGATTGCACTTCTTCTTCTTTTTCTTTTTAACTAGATGTATATGCCTCCACGTTGGGTATCGCTTCTGTTACCAAGCACTCTTTTACACCGCTCTGTAGCTAGGAAGTTATGAAATACAAGCATAGTTATGTTGCTTTTTTGAGTAAAAACAAAAGAAAATGGCGGACAAATCTACGGCGAACTGCGATTGCGGATAGTCTTTGGAAGGTGATTTGCGTGCGTTTGGTATCTGGGAGCGGCTCTCGATCGTGTAAGTTGATTCTTAATTGTGCAGCTCATGGAAATCCTTACGGTTTGGCTATTCCTCTCTCGGAAAATGTAATCTTTCAGAAGGAATTTACAATTTACCCTCTCGGGGTAATTTTTGACTAGCTCGTGTTACCCCTGGAGGTTGTTGGTTGTAGACTGTCCAGTTTGCATGCTAAAGCTTTGGGAAAGCTCTTTAAATCAGAATCGGGAAACCTTTACTTCAGAGCTAGGCACTAATACTTTTGATTTAGACATTTGACAGCACAGTGCAATCTTTGGCGCGATTTTCAAAGCAGGAATTACTAAAATACCCTCTCGGGGTGAATTTTTCCACCATGTGTTACCCCTGGGGGGAATTATTGCCATATGACATCACAGTGCAATCTACGGCGCGATGGTCAAGCTAAATTAAAAAAGTAATGTTCCCTCAAGCAGGAATTACTAAAATACCCGCTCGGGGTAATTTTGCCAATAATTTGTTACCCCTGGGGGGAATTATTGGTTGTAGATTATCAAATTGACACGCTCATGGTTCTCAGGTAAAATAAAGGACCTTCGAATGAAATCATAGGATCAACGTGAGCGGTAAGGATTTATTAGAACGATCGAGCAATGTGGATTTATTCTAAGGAGAAATTGCTACCACAAAACTGTACCCTCTGGGGGTTATCGCGGATTTTTTTTCTTTGGAGAAGACTCGTATTAGAAAAGCTTTTGGGATGCGATCCTAAAAAGGTTCTTCAATAAATTTGGCATTTGGGATACTTCTCCGAAGCATTTGGGATGCCTTTTCTAAGTATTTGAAACGCTTTCTGTAAGCTTTCGGGATACTTTCGCAAAGCTTCCCTGAAGCATTTGGAATGCTCTTCTCAAGCAATCGGTATGTTCTTCCGAAGCATTTAAAACGCTTTTGCGAAAGGTTAGGAATGCTCCGAAGATTTTGGAACTCTCCCCGAAGCAATTGAAAGCATTTGCGATACTGCCCGAAACAATCGGGATACTTTCCGGAAGCATTTGGGATGCTTTCTCGAATCTTTTGTAATGCTTCCCTGATGTATTCAGAATACTTTTTCGCAGCTTTTAGGCACTTTGACGAGGGATTTATGATGCTTACTCGAGCAATTTTGGATTCGTCCATGAGGTATTTAGCCGTATTTATTCCGTAGCATTTCGATGCTTTTCCAAAACGTTACTTTTCCAGTACAATGTCTACATCACGCACGGAGAGAAAAAGCAAAATTCTAGTCGCAAGATGTCCACAGTCGCAGAAATCGCGCAATACTTCCAGTAGCGAATAGATTAACTCGAGCAATCGGAGAGAAAAGAAACACGCAAAAAAAACGAAGAAAAGAAGAATGTGTGGAACGGCAAATGAGAAGAAAAAAAAAACAGCGAAGAAGACAAGTAAGGTGGGCGACACTATGTGTAACTCGGTGACGAGGAATGCAAAACGAATGAGACAAGTAGACGTACTCTCGCAAACACTAACACACACACACACAGGCGCTTTCAGCGATGTGAGACAAAAATGAGAATAAACAGGTCCCAGTTTGGTTCGGAGAGGCGATGCGTCTCTCCGCGTGAGAATAAGAAACAGATCTTCTCGACTCATACATATATATATATTATTTTAAAGTAGCTTTTTGTGGACAGTTCTCGATTGTAATGTTTGCAATTTGTATAAATTTATTTGATTATTGTCTATTGTTTAAGGAATGAGTGTCTGAAGACGGATGCGCGAGGTGATGAGAGAGTGAGAGAAGGAATGAGTGCGGTTAATCGCAGCAAAAGAGAGTCTTTAAGCTCTGTTCAATAGTTTTTTATATATATTTTAAAACTTACGTACCAATATAAGACAAGAGATATACCTTTTTCTTTGTGTGTAGAAGACGGTGATCGGTCGGTAATTAATGACCGCGTAACGCTATAATACATGTTACAGCAAACACACTTATACACATACAAACGTAGGCTATAAAAAAAGAAACAAGCATTACTACAACTACACATACATACTAGGAGTTATATCAATTGATTTAATCATTTTAAACTGTGTTAATAATTGTAATTTGAAAGAAACAATTCGTAGGTAGCAGAAACTGAAATTCTGCGCAATCTACGGAAACTTCGGAAAATCAAAATGGCAAAGGTGAAAAGCACGAAAACCGAACAGAGACAGAGAGAAAACAAAAAAATCTAAGAAAAGAGCAACCAATTTAATATATTTCCGTAATAGGACTAAAAAAGCGATTGTGAAACAAAAGGAAACAAAGTAAAACAAATAGTAATCAAAACAACAGAAGAGTTTTTAACTTTAAAAATTACTTATAAACGATACAGATATGAAGTTATATAGAAACCGTGAGCAGACGAAAAATCCGCAAAACGAAACGAGAGAAAACGGAAAAAAGAACACAAAAAACGCTAAAAGTTTGTAAACAGTAGTAAGTTAATAGGAATACAATAACAAATTGGAAACGTGTTAAAACAATAGGAACAAGGAAGCGAAAAGAGAACAAGAGAAAGGATGTGGTACGACAACACGAACGATTGTTTTCTCAAACACACACATATTGATCGCTTGACGACAAAGGAAGTTCCCCGTTCGCTTGATGATGATGATGGCCGCCGTCTTTAGGAGGGTTTCACTTGATTTGGTCCAACTTGTAGCCTCAGGCAGAAAACAGCTAAAGCAGCGTCAAAAGTAGAGAGTGTAGTGATGTGTGGTAGGAAAACGGAACAAACGCAATAGTAATTCGGCAAACCGTGTCAGAGTTTCAGAGGTCCAATTTTAGCGTGGCGGGATTTTTTTTAGGAAAGGAATAACGGAAGCAGTCGGGCTTGGAGATAGAGACAGGAAGGTGACAGAATTGGGATCGCAATGGCTACGGGCGCGTAGAATGGAACAAGAAATTAGGTTGAAATTTGGGCAGCAGGAAAAATGAAGGTACTATAAGCAATTGTACGTGTGTTATCGGAACTCCCACCTAAAGAAGAAGAAGCAGAAGATGAACGGCGAAAAGACGAAAATCACACCAACTTCACCACCAATCATCTTAGTAGGCCACTAATCGAAGATCATCTTTCCTAACACTCGCTCCTTCTGACCAACAATGGTACCCTTTTGTTTCACTGCTATCGATTGGAATGGCTCTTGTTTTACCAGAAAGAGTCATTCGAGTGGAAATGGATGGCACAGCGATTTATCTACCAGAATGTTGCAACACAAAATGCATTGCAAATGCTTCCCAGAAGCATTTGGGATACTTCCCAGAAGCATTTGTGAGGAGGCTTCCCAGAAGCATTTGGGATGCTTTCCAAAAGCATTTGGGATGTTTTCCAGAGGCATGTGGGGTGCTTCCCAGAACCATTTGTGATGCTTCACAGAAGCATTTCGAATGCTTCCCAGATTCATTTGTGAATGTTTTCCAAAAGCATTTGGGATGCATCCCAGAAGCATTTTGTGATGCTTCACAAAAGCATTTGGGATGCTTTCCAGAAGCAATTGGCATGCTTCCCAGAAGCATTTAGGATGCTTTCCAAAAGCATTTGGGATGCTTCCCAGAAGCATTAGAGATGCATTCAAGAAGCATTTGGGATGCTTTCCAAAAGCATTTGGGATGCTTTCTAGAGGCATTTGGGATGCTTCCCAGAATCATTTGTGATGCTTCCCAGAAGCATTTCGGATGCTTCCCAAAAACATTTGTGGGTGTTTTCCAAAAGCATTTGGGATGCATCCCAGAAGCATTTAGGATGCTTCCAAGAAGCATTTGGGATGCTTTCCAAAAGCATTTGTGATGCTTCCCAGAAGCATTTGGGATGCTTCCCAGAAGCATTTGGGATGCTTCCCAGAACCATTTGGGATGCTTCCCAGAAGCATTTGGGATGCTGCCCAAGAGCATTTGGGATGCTGCCCAAGAGCCTTTGGGATGCTGCCCAAGAGCATTTGGGATGTTTCTCAAGAGCATTTGAAATGCTTTCCTGAACCATTTGGGATGCTTGCCAAAAGTATTTGTGATGCTTCCAAGAAGCATTTGTAATGCTTCCAAGAAGCATTTGTAATGCTTCCTAGAAGCATTTGTAATGCTTCCCCAAAGCATTTGTAATGCTTCTGGTAAGCATTCGTAAAGCTTCACAGAAAGCATATGGGATGCTTTCTCAAAGCATTTGGGATGCTTTCTCAAAGCATTTGGGATGCTTTCTAGAAGCATTTGGAATGCTTCCCACCCAGAAGCATTTAGAATCCTTCCCAGAAGTATTTTCTTAGGGCTTTAGGATGTTTTGCACCATTTGGAATGCTCTAAAACATTTTCGAAGCTTCGTTAAAGTAATCTCGATGCTACTTTGAAGCATTCGTAATGCCATTTTCTCCAAGGTAATCCCTGCAGACGAATCGCTACCTTCCATCTACTACTGCTACAACAACCAAGCAGCCTATTATGTGTCCTTTTCGGTCCACCCGCACCACCACCACCACCACTATCATCAACTGTCTCCCCCTTTTTGTATGTGATGCATAGGAAGGCAAAGGCGCGTAAGGTTATAAACGAAAGAAAACTGAAACCAACACATGTGAAACATGTACAAATTAATATTAGCAACCTACTCTTAAATAAGAACGCGGAAGAGAGAAAAAAGAAGAATAAAAACAAATCGAACAATACAAACAGTAAACCTTTCTAACCTATATTTTTCTTTGTCCCTGTATAAGGTAGTCGTGTGTAATAGATGTGTAATACGTAAAATATGACGAGAAGAAGAAAAAAAGTCTAAAAATCTCTATGAGAGAGGACAAAAAGTAATCTTTATATATATATTTCGATACCTAAAATAAAAAGAATGAGAAAAAACATGTGTAAACCATTACTGTGTAGATCTTTTAAGTTTTCTAAGTCGTCCCCTACAGGATAAGTCATATATGTTTTCTCTCATTTGGTTCGACATTTTCGCCTACGAAACACCTTTTGAAGAACCCCCCGTTTCATTCACCCACTAACAAAGCATTAAACACTCATTTAGCAATCAAAATATAACCGTCACAAAACAAAAACACACACACAGACATACTAACACACACTGAAACAAAAAAACAACCAACAAAACAAAAGCATATATGATAAAAGTAAAAGTTAGTAGTTACATATAAAACATAAAATACAAACAAATCGAAAAAGATAGAGCTGTGGTCGTCGTTTTTACTAGCATTTTTTAATTTTCAAATTGACAAAACAAACAAACTAATTATATATATTGTGAAATAAAATAAAAAACGAAATGAGAATGTGATGATTTTCGAACAGTGATATTGGAAAGATTATGGCAGAATGCCAGAGGCAGGCGATAGGCGAAGAGTACGCGGAGACGAAGGGAATGGCAATGAAGCAAACGATCGTACATGCAGAAAATACACATATTTGTTGCGCGGGAAAGTTGAGGAAAACGGAAATCGGAATGAAAAGAGCGGAACGGAATGGTTAGGTTCAATATTACAATTACAAAACAAACCAGAAACATGCAGTGTTAGAATAGATAGGTGTTAGAGTACCAACAAACAACAAAATACACAAGTCATCTCTTCTTGTATAATCGAGGATCGTCTTTTTACCGAGGAAATAGTGTAGAAAGCTACGTACTAGAAAGACACCCATCTTCATTTTCTACGGAAACTTACCAACACTTTCACACACAATACAAGCACTCACACACACGTTACATAACTGACAGACACACGGAAAAATAAATGGACACAAGATAACAATATTACCTCTATTATTGCATACACATACAAGAACAATGAGAGAGAAAGAGAATGGCAAAACGCAAACGAAGTATGGACTTATTTGTATACAGACACAACCGGAAACACCTACTCACCAACACACGCATATTTAACCAACAGATAGAAAACACAAACGAAAGAGAGAAAGCAAAAACGTCGAACGCAGCAATTACAAATAACAACAAACAACAACTGTCGACAACCACCAACCAATCTGAATTTGTCATCACTCAAAACACAATCGTGTGTATCAAGAGTCGAAGCAGTCATAAACCAGCACTGATGAAGCGAAAGCGAACACACACAGTCAAGGAAGGCCGAACACTTTTTCGGTTATTGGTTCGAAATTTCATCAGAGAACAATCGAAAAACGAAAATACAATGGAACACTAGAAATACTCGTACCACACAAATATGGATGAAAAAAAAAACAAATGGAATGTCGAAGAGAGGAATGGGAATTTTCCGCTCCATACAAAACGGAACAGCAAAAATACCACTTGAGAGTGAAAGGAAACAGAAACAAAAAGCAGAACAGATTTGGGTAAAACGTAAAGCTTGGAGAACAAATTGCAAACAAAAAACGTTAAAATGTAGAAATCAGAGATAAAAAAAAAAACAAAACAAAAGAGAACCGAAGGAGGAAACAAGTTGTATGACAAAACAAAACAAAAAAAAAACCTACAAAACAGAAAAATAGTTCT
Organism: Aedes albopictus; assembly: GCF_035046485.1. Taxonomy (NCBI): domain Eukaryota; kingdom Metazoa; phylum Arthropoda; class Insecta; order Diptera; family Culicidae; genus Aedes; species Aedes albopictus. Next base: position 406,954,666 of record NC_085137.1, read on the forward strand.
ATGTGATTGAATGTAAATACATTTGTATTATATAAAAAATGAATATGAAAAGTGATTGCCACCGTTGTTGTTGCGTTACTGCCCATTGCGTTTGGGCATTGATGACATTGGTCCTTATCGTGTCATTTTCTCGTGCCGAATATTGTTCGTAAGTATAACCACCATTGCATTGACTTTGCGTCCGCCAAGTCGAACATCAGCAGAGACCTCGTAAGCGGGGCTTCGTAAGTCCATGATGGCGGCTAAGCAGGCGATCATGATAAATTCATGGCAACTGCGGCTGCAGCAGAGCCCGTGAATGTTTCTGATGATTACATTTTCACACACGTCGTTCCCTATGTGGTTTTGAACTGGATCCTCCTGATAGCTTGCTAACAGCGCTGCTTTAGACACTTGACAAAGTCAAGCTAACTTCACTACTGTACAAATGTGCAAAACTAGCTGGCCACGGAAAATCGATTCAAGTCAGACTTCGTTTACCCGCAGTTCACTCGATCGTAACTGTAGTAATGTGGTACAGCGTTGGGCTCTCACGCAGCCAATCTTGGTTCGAATCCGGTGAGGGGCATTTCTTTTTGTTTATAATCAATGCACCGCAGAAAGCATCAGATTCATATTACAGCACACTACTTCGGACATTATGTTTAACGTGTAGAAATAGTTGCCAAATTCTGTGGTTCAGTTTTGGGATTTCTTCTGTTTTTGAACACTCATATTAGCCAGACAAATATGTCCCCTTGGAAACCCAGCCTTATTATACATTACGGGTTCATCACCTTAAAGGCTTTGTATTTTATATACATACATGTAGAACTTACATTGGGATATGATCATCGTCCCCAAAAGGTTCAACATCATAATAAAATCATTAAAAATAAATAGTTTGTATTGTTGGTTAGACTCAAAACATGTACTGTATATTGCTAATTCCTATGCTAGCTCTTCCTAACTACACGACTGCAAAAATACTAGAGGAATTTTAATTTCCATAGTAAAGATTAAAATATTGTAACGGAAACGGAGTGTTAACGCTAAATAAATATGTTTATTTTGTTATTGAAGTGTACTAACCAATTCTCACCTTGGGAAAAAACGCAGTAGGCGTTGCCGCGTGCAGACGTGTTTTGAATTGCTCGTCACACTTATTTCGCGTTCGCCAGTTTTTTTTCACGGTTCCGCTGACGATTTGAGCCGGTGCTACGCCATCCGGATGGTTCTTCCGCGTGTGAATAAGTGTTTCTAGATTGAGTTTAAATAAGGGCGAAAGTAACATGAGAGAGTTCTCTTCACCGACTCTCTCTTCTGCAAATTAAAGTGACAAGATGCAAATTCAATCGAACTTTTTTACCCTTAGACGCTAGATTGTATCGCAACCTAGCGATTTATGACCAAAAAGTTCAACAATACTTGCATCTTGTCACTTTAATTTGAAGAAGAGAGAGTCGATGAAGAGAACTCTCTCATGTTACTTTCGCCCTTATTTAAACTCAATCTAGGTTTGTTCTGTATTTATTTTGAGGAGAAGTAACTTTGTGATTACTAGAGGAATTGAGAATTTGTGAAGGATTGTGTTCCGCGTTTCTGGAAGAGCCACGCCATCTGGAGGTGTTTCATTATTTATATTTCATTATCAATATTTCATGCTTGATTGCATGCCGCTCTTGATGCCGCTGCTCGGGGCTCGCAAAAAGAGCTGACGTTCGCACCGAAGTTTCCGAAATTTGTTCTCAGATTCGCCCGCACCCGCATACTCGCCGATCTACTGAAGGACCGCGGGTTCGGAATCGTAGCGCTGCAGGAGGTGTGTTGGACAGGATCTATGGTGCGAACGTTTACAGATAATCATACCATCTACCAGAGTTGCGGCAACACACATGAGCTGAGAACAGCTTTTATAGTGATGGGTGACATGCAGAGGCGCGTGATCGATTGGTGATCGACGAAAGAATCTGCAGGTTGAGGATCAAGGGCCGATTCTTCAACATCAGCATAATAAACGTGCACAGCCCTCACTCCGGAAGCACTGATGATGACAAAAACGCATTTTACGCGCAGCTCGAACGCGAGTACGACCTCTGCCCAAACCACGACGTCAAGATCATCATAGGAGACCTAAACGCTCAGGTAGGCCAGGAGGAGGAATTCAGACCGACGATCGGAAAGTTCAGCGCCCACCAGCTGACGAACGAAAATGGCCTACGCCTCATCGACTTCGCCGCCTCCAAGAATATGGCCATTCGTAGCACCTTCTTCCAGCACAGCTTCCCGTATCGTTACACCTGGAGATCACCACAACAAACGGAATCGCAAATCGACTACGTTCTGATTGATGGACGGCACTTCTCCGACATCATCATCAGGACCTATCATGGCGCTGATATCGACTCTGATCACTACCTGGTACTCTGGTACCTGGTTAAACTGAGCCCAAAACTCTCCGTTTGTAACAACGTACAGTACCGGCGGCCGCCCCGGTACGATCTTGAGCGACTGAAGCAACCGGATGTCGCCACCGCATACGCGCAGAATCTCGAGGCTGCGTTGCCGGACGAGGGTGTGCTCCATGTGGCTCCTCTAGAGGACTGCTGGAGTACAGTCAAAGCAGCCATCAACAACGCAGCCGAGAGAACCAACGGGTACGTGGAACGGAGTCGACGAAACGATTGGTTCGACGAGAAGTGCAGAACGGTTCTGGAGAAGAAGGACGCAGCGCGGGCGGCAATGCTGCAGCATGGAACCCGACAGAATATGGAGAGATACAAACAGAAGCGGAAGCAGCAGACCCGTCTCTTCCGGGAGAAAAGCGCAACCTGGAAGCGGAGTGCGAAGAAATGGAAATGCTGTGCCGTTCACAAGAAACACATAAGTTCTACCAGAAGCTCCACACATCCCGCAAAGGCTACGTGCCGTGCCGCAAGCCGAAATCTGCAGGGATAAGGACGGGAGTCTCCTGACGGACAAACGTGAGGTGATCGAAAGGTGGAAGCAGCACTTCGACGAGCACCTGAATGGCGAAGAGAATGTAGGCACGGATGACCAAGGCAGCGGAGGAAATGACTGTTGGTGCAGCAGAGGACGGGAACGAACCAACTCCCACGCTGAGGGAAGTTAAGGATGCCATCCACCAGCTCAAAAACAACAAAGCGGCTGGTAAGGACGGTATCGCAGCAGAACTCATCAAGATGGACCCGGAATAGTTGGCCACCTGTCTGCACCAGTTAGTAGTCAAGATCTGAGAACTTTCGAGCGATCACCATTTTGAATGCCGTCTACAAAGTGCTATCCCAGATCATCTTCCGTCGTCTTTCACCTAAAGTAAATGAGTTCGTGGGAAGTTACCAAGCCGGTTTCATCGACGGCCGGTCGACAACGGACCAGATCTTCACCGTACGGCAAACCTTCCAGAAATGCCGTGAATACCAGGTCCCAACGCATCACCTGTTCATCGACTTCAAAGCGGCATACGACAGTATCGACCGCACAGAGCTATGGAAAACTATGGACGAGAACAGCTTTCCCGGGAAGCTGACTAGACTGATAAGAGCAACGATGGACGGTGTGCCAAACAGCGTAAGAATTTCGGGTGAACTATCCAGTTCATTCGAATCTCGACGGGGACTACGACAAGGTGATGGACTTTCCTGCCTACTATTCAACATCGCCTTGGAAGGTGTTATGCGACGAGCCGAGCTCAACAGCCGGGGTACGATCTTCACGAAATCCAGCCAATTTGTCTGTTTTGTGGATGACATGGATATTATTGCCAGAACATTTGGAACTGTGGCAGAACAGTACACCCACCTGAAACGTGAAGCAGCAAAGGTCGGGCTGGTGGTGAATGCGGCTAAGACAAAGTACATGCTAGTAGGTGGGACTGAGCGAGACAGGACAAACCTTGGCAATGATGTTACGATAGACGGGGATATTTTCGAGGTGGTAAAAGAATTCGTCTACCTCGGCTCCTTGCTAACGGCTGACAATAACGTGAGCCGTGAAATACGAAGGTGCATCATCAGTGGAAGTCGTGCCTACTACGGGCTCCAGAAGAAACTGCGGTCAAAAAAGATTCACCCCCGTACCAAATGTACCATGTACCATGTAATAAGACCGGTGGTTCTCTACGGACACGAGACATGGACGATGTTCGAGGAGGACCTTCAAGTACTTGGAGTTTTTGAGCGACGGGTGCTAAGGACGATCTTTGGCAGCGTGCAGGAGAACGGTGTGTGGCGGAGAAGGATGAACCACGAGCTCGCTGCGCTGCACTCTACGGTGAACCCAATATCCTGAAAGTGGCTAAAGCTGGACGGATACGGTGGGCAGAGCATGTTACAAGAATGCCGGACAAAAACCCTGCAAAGTTGGTGTTTGCTAACAATCCGATTGGTACTAGAAGGCGTGGGGCGCAGAGAGCACGATGGGCGGGCCAGATGGAGCGTTGGTGCAGCTGCAAGTCGAGTATTATGGCGACAAATAGGGTGACAATGGGTATTATCGGCAGGTTTGTTCTCTTCGTCATGGGGGGTTTTTGTCAGCCAAATTGCCTGAAACTTGGTCATATAATTGAGCTTAGTTGGGAAGGATTTGAAACCAACTCTGAGTTCAATAGGTTTCAAAAAACCCCTAAAGACGAAGAGAACAAAACGGCCGAGAATAGGTAATTTCCCCTAGTTGATTCAGTGTTATCTTGGATTTGATGTTGAACTAAATAAATGAAAAATTTCTATGTAGGGTAAAAATCAATTCTCGCACCGCCGGTCACTTCGGATTTCAATTAAAAGCATAATATATTAGAAGTGGAATTCAGTCCCCAGATCTCGTCTTGAAAGATATGCACTTCACACTAGATCGGCCAAACATCGTGATGAAATCGCATTATCAATTTTTGAGAATGATTAAATGTTACACTAGTTTACATCATTTTTGAACTCGGTAAGCTGATGATCTGTTTTGGTGTAGAATCATGCCCTGAATTCGAAAACGCGAAGGAAAAAAAAAATACAGTAAGATCGGAATTTTTTCGCCTTTCATACAAGGTTGGTGATTTGAAATCGATTTTTGTTCTATTTTTAAGCAAAGTCGCTCACTTGACACATCTCATTCTCTGTTAGCAATGCTCCGATTAAACTGAATTTTTACTGTAACTCGCCTACATATGATTTTGTCAAATAGACGATGAAAAAGAATTTTTTTTTATTTCTTATTGAAACATTTCTTCATATATTTTTAGAACTTTTGCTAAAATTTAAGGCTCGCCAATATCTTAAATTTTATCAATCTGACGCAAAACCTAAATTCAGATGATCCAATGGTATTATATTCTGCTCTTAATTTAGTGAAAAAATTTAAAATTGGTTGAACAAAACGCAAGATATTTAAATTTTAGTTAATTCCATATTTTACAAAGTTGTAAGACTCAATATTGAGTTAAAACTCAAAAAATATTCTACTTAAAAATTTTTGAAGCACGGTTTCAAAATCAACGCTAAATTGTGCTTCAAAAATGTTGGTCGTTGACAGAAGTTCACGACTTTCGTTTTATTTCTTAAACTAGTGTAAACTATGTAAAAGTGGGCTTCGTGGCCGTGCGGTTAGCGGCGTCAGTCGTCTAGGCGTTTCGTAAGCCTCGGAGTGCGGGTTCGATTCCCGCTCCGGTCGGGGAAAACTTTTCGTCAAACGGAAAATTCGCCATAGGGCCACTGGGTGTTATGTGTGTTGTCCGTTGTCTCGTGTATGTAATGTTCAGTCTGTGCAGCCTCTGGCTGAAGACGGTGTAGCGTCTTGTTTTTTTTTTTTTTTAATTCTTGACATTTAGAAATACTAGAGAGATGCATGGGGTCTCCAGTTAGCCTAGTGGTTAAGGCTATGGATCGCCAATCCAGATACGGCGGGTTCGATTCCCGTTTCTGTCGGGAAAATTTTCTCGACTCCCTGGGCATAGTGTATCATTGTACTTGCCTCACAATATACAAATTTATGCAATGGCAGGCAAAGAAAGCCCTTCAATTAATAATTGTGGAAGTGCTCAAAGAACACTAAGTTGAAGCGAAGCAGGCCTAGTCCCAGTGGGGACGTCGAGCCATAAAGAAGAAGAAGAAGAGAGATGCATTCACGAAGGAACTCTTGTAGGAATTCCCGGAGAAAATCCTATCGTAATTCCCGGGAGAACCCCTCAAATAGGATTTTTTTACGTGTTCCTCCGAATGCTCTGGGAATTCCTCTTGGAGTTCCTCCTTAAAATTCTGTAGGAGATCAACTATAGTCTTTTCGTCAACTAGACAGTCGTTTTCGGACATTAGCGGCTGAATAATATATTAATTGATATCCGATTTGGACGAGCTGGTGTCGAGTGGACTTCCCGCAATGAGAGCTTAGTGACATCCGGAATAGTTTGGGAATCAGCTGTACAAGGGATCCGACGGATTGCGTCACCATGGTGCAAGTTCATTATCAACTTGTGTGTTTCTGTGGTCTTTGGAAACCTGCAAAAAGGTGTCAGCCAACATGACCCATATCTGAATCTAATCTACATTAGGGGCCTTTCTGACTGTTGCCGACAAAACTATGAATCATGGCAGTTTCGCAGCAATCCATGTTTAATTTATCTACTGTGTTTGGGAATCAAAATCCAATATGTGTGTAATATGATTTGAAGATGCTCAATGCTCTTCGAAAAATTCACAACGACAAACAACAAAGCAGTGTTGCTTTTATGATTGATATGCATGATGTTCTATTAATGTTAAATCTTTGTGAAATGTACACATTTAATACTAGCCGCAGTCCGTACTAATTTTTTTAACTGTTTGTCGTCGGCTAACATTATTAAAGCCTATTTTTTACACTTCATGTTCTCCGATTCATTTATATCACTGTTGTAATACATCTTTAGAAATTTTGATTTTAAAAGATGTTTTCTGTGTTACTTGGGTAAGTGTTGGTCTAGAAGAAGTTCCTACAAGAATTCCTCTGAGTGTTCATCCGGGAATTCCTCTACCTGTTCCTTCGTGAATTACTCCAGGAGATCCTCCAAGAATTCTTCTAGGAGCTCCTCTGGGATTTCTTCTGATTTTTTTTCGGGAATTGTTCTAGGAGTTCTTCCTAGAATTCTTGTATAAGTTCCTCTGGAGGTAATTCTTCATAGAGCTCATTCGTGAAAATTTCTAGGAGTTCTTCCATGAATTCCACTACGAGTTCTACGAGGAAAATGGGTCTATTGAGCTGCAAGGTGAATTAGAAGTTAATACATAGAAGCATAATCAAGCGCAAAGAAATAGTGCTAGAATGCAAAACATAGATTCTCTAAATTTGCTTGAGCATGAACTGGGGGTCTCGTGGTGATCACAACTTTGAACTTTCTGTTCTCCATGTTGACATGAACAGAACACGTTCAAATGCGCATGCATCACATATTCTAAGAGAAAACAACAACCATGTGTATCTATACTAGATCCAATCATGGAACGATGACATTACCTTAAATAAAGCCACTTAATTTCGAATAGCTAATTAAGTAGTCCGTTAAGATAAAACAAATGGGTGAACGTAAGCTCGTACGTACCCTCGACGGACAAGGGTCAAGCGGATCGATTGTAATCCCTTGACCTGGCACATGTACCTACGCTGTTGGTTTTACTCCAGCATCTTCGAGAAATGTGCGAATCAACTGACGACGACAGTGGATTAGATCACCACTGCGACCCGCACCCGCCGCACTTGAATCCGCGGTGAAGTGTGTAGGTTGGGCAGGTAAGGCATGACCGGGAGATAGGGCCGACCGAGCTGCGCACTTGGATAGACGCGGTTGGTTGTCAAAGAATGTGTGATTAACATCGGGGAAAAGAGTGCAAACAATAGTTGTTGTTGTTGTGCAAGCATGCGTTATTCTCCGACTCGCGCGAATCTCGAATTTGCACTCACCTGTAGTGTGGAAGGGAACGGGATTCAAAATGCCACATGCGACCGATGAAGATCAATGGTGGAAGTGTAAATCATGCATTTATTTGTTCAACATGACATTCTTCGACACCCCACTTGAAAACCTTAAGGGCATATTTAGTGCAGTCTTTCAAAAGATTCCAAAAGATTCCAATTTCTCCAGGAGTTTCTTAAAGAATTTCTTCAGGAGTTTTCTTGAGAATTTCTAAAGAGTTCCTTTGAGAATTCCTCCTAGTGTTCCCTAGGTGATATCTTCAGGAGTTCTTTCAATTCACCTAATAGTTCTATCGGATTTTGAAACGATTTTCTCAAGGTATTCCAAAAGAAATTCTTGAAGCAATCTTGAGAAGGAATTCCTGGAAGAATCTCCAGCAAGAATTTCTGAATGAAGTCGCAAAAGCAATGCCTATAGGATATTTCATAAGGAATTCCTGTAAGAAACTAAAGAAAAGAAAATCCTGTTGAATTCACTAAAAGGAATTTCTAAAGAAATCCCTAGAAAGTTTTCTAGGTATTTCCAGGAATTACGTAATTCCTGGAATTACCGTAGAAGGAACGTCCAGTATGAATTAATTAATTAAAAAAAAATTAACAGTCCAGAGGAACTTCTCTGGAGTAATTCCTGAAGAAATTCATAGAGAAATCCCCACAAAGAAAACTCAGCAAAAACTTCGGCAGGAATCCTCAATAGAACCGCCTTGTAAAATCAAGAAAGATTTAATTATTCAGGGAAAAAATCTTCTGATAAGTTAAAAAAAATCCTAAAGGAATCTCCAGATAGAATAGCATGGAGACGTCCTAAGAAAACAGCTTCTGGAGAAACTCTCAGAAGAAATACTAGAACAAATCCTCAGAAGAAAGCCAGGTAGGTAGTTCTTCACACCCTGGAGAAATCCTCGAATGAAATATTTGGAAAAAATTGCTGAATGGAATCTTCAAGGAAAGAAACTTCAGAAGGAATCCTAGGAAAGATATCCTGGAGATATCCCGTTAGAAGTTCATGATGCCTGGAGGTATCTCCTAGAGGAATTCCTGGATGAATACCCAGCAGGATTTTATGAATAAAGCTGCAGGAAGAGTTGTTGGAGGCATCCCCAGAAAAAAATATGAAGAAATTCACTGAAAGAATTGATGGAGCAATCTTCATAAGATACTCCTGAAGGAGTTCTAAACAGCATTTCCTGGAGAAATCTTCAAATCGAAATCCATATGAACAACCCAGAATAATCGTTGGAAGAAACTCCTGGAAATCCCTGAAGAAAAACAAATCTGGTGGAACACTTAGAGGAATTCTTCGAGGAATTTTCGGAAAGAACTCCAGGAGAAATCTCCAGAAGAAAATCCGTGTGAAATTCCTAGTAGAACTAGTAAACTGCAGCTTGAAGGATGTCCTGAAGAATCCCTAGCCTAGAAGGAACTCCTGAAGAAGTCCATTGCAACAATTCCTGTAGGAGTCTCCTGGAGGAATCATTGGAAGAATATCTGCCAATGTGAAATCTTCGAAACAAATCTTTAAAGACATCCACGCAAGGAACTCCTGGAGGAATCCCCAAATAGGGCAGGGCATACTATCGTCAAAATTTTGATTAGAAATACACCAAGAAATAAAACAATGAGTGAACACAAAAGTATACTCATGCATGTTGTTAAGATCGGTAAGCTTGACAAGTTAAAAATAACAATCATAAATTTTGAGAACTCCTCAATTCTTGAGAATTTTTACCACCACTATCTTACAGGGCCCTGTAGCCACAGCTATAAAGGCGTAGGTATTCAGCATGACTACGCTGAGGGTGACGGGTTCGATTCCCGGTCCGCTCAGAAACTTTGCGTAATAGAAATTTCCTTGATTTCCTTGGGCATAAAGTATCTTCGTTTCTGCTACAAGAAATGGTCATTGTCAGAAGAGGCCATTGGCGTAGCTAGAGGGGGGGCCTGGGGAGCCAGTTTCGCATGTTTCTTCTGGAGCTGGTAATATTTTTTTGGTCAGATCTACAAAACTATATAAATCATATAGCTGAACTCTTTTGGAAATTATGAACTCTTTTCAGAACCAACCCAGAATTTTCTTCATGATTTATTTCAAAATTTTCTCCAGTAGAAACCCGTCCGAAGATTTAATGAAAATGTCCTCATAATATCTGGAGTTTTTTCAGTAATTAATTATTCAATTTGTCATGCGTTTTAGCTATCTGGGAATATCCTGGACCTCTATTTCTCTAAGAATAAATCTTCAGTTGTATTATTCCGACTACATCCTTGGCGAAATTTCAATAAAGACAGTTTTATATACTTCTGTACTACATATACTAATCTCAGAACATAATCTTATAGAAAAGTCAATTGACGTATTCCGGGAAGGATCCTTGGAAGAATTTTTAAAGGTATTCTCGTTAAAGCCTTGAAACTATCACTGGAGGAAACCCTCGAGGTGTCCCTGTGAGAGTTTCTGGAGAATCACCGGAGAAATTCTTGGATAATTTCTTGAAGGTATTTCCGGATAACTCTCAAACAATGGAATTGTTTGAATTTTAAAAGAAATTCCTAGAGGAATCCGTTGTCAACTTTCTATTGAAAATCCGGGAGGAAACCCTAGGAGAATTTCGAAAGAGTCTTCTCTGGGTTAATTCCTGAAGGATTTCCTGCAGAAATGTCTGAAAGCGCTTCTAACATACAAGGACGTATATGTTTGAAGTAAGTCACAGTGACTGTGAAAGAATCACAGGATATATTCCTGAAAGAATCGCAGAAAGGATTTCTGAAGAAACTACTTTGCAGGAGCTGCAGGTATCCTTGCAGGATTCCAGAATAAATCTGTGGATGAACTTCTTAAAGATTTCTCGGAGATATTTGTAAAATAATTCTTCAATGACATCTTGGATAATTTCCTGGCTCTTATATCCCTCTTTTTTTGTCTGTATTAATGAGATTTTTGGCCCTAGGCTAGTTCATCTCGGGACTAACGCTTTAATTCCCTTCCGAAGAAGAATTCACAGTTTGTGAGTATGTCGGGAGCGGGATCGATCCCAGGTCTTCGGCGTGATAGTCACGTGCTTCAACCATCACACCAGGTCCTCTATCTTGAAGAATTCCAATACAAATCGCTTCAAGTAATTAAAAAAAATCAGGTTATCCTGGAAAAAGTCCTGGGTGAATCCATGGAAAAGATGATTGACGGATTTCTGAAATTTCTGACGGAATCCCTGAATGTTTTTTTGAAAAGATCCCGAGAAAGATTTCTGAAGGAATCACTACAGGAATTTCTGGAGCAATCTCTGAAAGAAATCACGGAGCAATCCCTGAAGGAGTTCCTGGAGAAATCCCTGGAGGAATTTCTGAAATGGGGAATTCTAGAGCAATTATGGGGGTAGTTCCTGGAGAAATTTCTGAAGAAATCGCTTGAGAATCATTCATCATCAAACCCCTGGAAGAATTCCTGGAGAAATCCCTGAAGCAACTCCTTGAGGAATCACTGGAGGAACTTCTGGAGGAATTCCTGAAGGACTCCCTTGAGAAATTCCTGGAGAAATTTCTGAAAATATACCTAGAGGAGTTCCTGGAGAAATCGCTAGAGGAATTCTTGGGAGAATCCCTGGAGGAACTTATGAAATAAGATTTTGAGGATTTCCTGGAGGCATCCTTGGAGAAATTCCTAAGCGAATGCCTAGAGCAATTCCTGGATAGATTCCTGGATGAATTCCTAGTGGCATCTCTAGAGGAATTCTAGGAGAGAACTTCGGTAGAATTCTGGAGCAATCCCTAGAGAAATTCAAAGAGAAATCTCTGGAGGCATTCCTGGATAAATTCGTGGAGGACATCCTGAAGCAATTCCTGGAGGAATTTCTGAGGGAAAGCCTGGAAGAATGCCAGGAAGAATTCCAGGATAAATTCCTGGAAACCCTGGCAGAAATTGTAAAGGAATCCCTGCATGAATTCCTGGAAGATTCCCTAGAGGGAATCCGGAAGTAATCCATGGAGAAATTTCTAAAGAAACCTATTGAGGAATTTCTGGAGTATTCCGTAGAGGAATTTCTGAAGAATTTTTTGGAAGAATTCCTGGGGGAATTCTTGGAAAACCCCTCAAGCAATTTCTGGAGGAATGCTTCTGCTAGAGCAATTCTTGGAGAAATTCCGAATCTCTAGAAGAATTCTTGGAGAATTTCCTGGAGAAAACCTTGACTCAACTCCTAGAGAAATCGCTGGACGGGAATCCTGGAGGAACTTCTGGACAAATTCTTGGCGGAATCCCTGAAGGGATTTCTGAAAGTACACCTGGAGGAAATCCTGGAGAAATCGCTAGAGGAATTCTTGGAGAAATCCCTGGAGGAATTTCAGAAGGAAAAATTTGGAGAAGGAATAATCCTTGGAGAAATTCCTGGACGAATGCCTGGAGGATTTTCTGAAGAAACCTTTCGAGGAATTCCTGGAGGAATCCTTAGGAAAATTTCTGAATAAATCCTTGGAAGAATTCCTGGGGGAAATCTTAAAAAATCCCTGGAGGAATCACTGAAGCAATTTTTGGAGGAATCTCGAGAGGAATGCCTGGAGGAACTTCTGGACAAATTCCTAGCGGAATCCCAGGAGGAATTCCTGAAGAATGTCCTAGAGGAATTCTTGGAGAAATGCCGTGGAACTATCCCTGGAAGAATTTCTGGTGGAACCCCTGAATGAATTCCAGGAGGAAGCTTTAGAAGAATTCTAGGTGAAAGCCCTAGAGAAGCTTCTGAAGAAATTCCTATAGGAACTTCCAGAGGAATTTCTGGAGGAATCATCGGACGAATTCCTAGAGAAATATCTGGAGGAATCCTAAGAGAAATTCCTGGAGATATTTCGGAAGAAATTCCTGAATAAATTCCTAGATAAATTCTTTCGCGGATTTCGCAGAGAAATTTCTGAAGGAATTCCAGGAAGAATTCTTGAAGGAACTTCTGGAGAGGTCATCGGAGGAACTCCTTGAGGAATATCTGGATGAATCCTACGGGGAATCCCTGGAGAAATTTCTGTAGAAATTCCTAAAGGAATTCCCAGACTAATTCCTGAAGGAATCTCTTGAGGAAAAATTCCTTGATAAACTCCTGGAGAAAATCCTGGAAGAATTCTCGGTGGAATCCCTGGAAAAATTACAGGAGGAATCCCTGAAATAATTTCTGAAATTTCCTGGAGAAATTCCTGGAGGAATTGCTATAGGAATTCCTGGAGTAATTTCTGTAGGAATTTCCGAAGGATTTTCTATAGGTATTTCCGAAAGAATTCCTGGATCAGTCCTGGACAAAGTTCTGAAGGAATTCCTGAAGAAATACCTGGGGTAATTCCTAGTGGAATTCTTGGTAGAATTCCTGTAGGAGTCCCTGGAGAAATTTTTGTACAGTAAAGTTTTCCCGATCCAAGAAATAATTTCCAGGGCTTCGCAATAGCGAAGATCAATGGGGTGTATTAGATGGGCCAGTTCTCAGCAACGCTAGATGCGCTAACAAGCGCACTAGTATGGTTGATTCCTGTGGTCATCGACGGAGACTTCAACGCCTGGGCGATCGAGTGGGGTAGCCGATCGACTAACGCGAGAGCCTGGGCATTACTTGAAGCCATGGCTACACTGAACGTGGATGTCACGAACGTAGGTGAAAAAAACACCTACAGCAGGAACGGTGAAGAGCCCATCATTTACGTGACTTTCTGGAGCCCAAGTCTAAACCCTAGCTCAGACTGGAGGGTCAACGATGGGTACACGCACAGTGACCACCTGGCGGTATAATATAGGGTGGAACATGGAGGAAGCAAGTCACAGCCGAAGGTCGTCGAGGATGGCTGACCTCGCGCTTCGACAGGGCGGCATTTGTCTGCTTATGGAGGGTAATACCGACGATTTATCCACTGAAGATCTAGTCGGAGCTCTAAGCCGTGTGTACGACGCTGCAATGCCTAGGCGATCACTACCCAGAAATGAATGCATGCCGGTATAGTGGTTTCCAGAAATCACAGAACTCCGCGCATCCTGCCTAAGAGTTAGAAGGAGGATGCAAAGAGCTCGCGCCGATGAGGGTAGAATAGCGCGAAGTAAGGTCAACAGGGCGGTGAAAATCTTTGCCAGGCAACCAACACGATCGCTTGGGATGATGCGTACATTGCCAAAACAAAGAGAGCGTCAGCACACCTGAGATGCTGCAAAAGATCGTGAAAACGTTGTTCCCGCTCAACGATACAAGACCATGGGCCTACGTTCCCTATAGCCAAACCGGCCAAAGCGAGGTACCCCCGGTAACGAACGACGAGCTCATCGCAATAGCGAAGCCGCTAAAGTTGAACAAAGCTCCGGGTCCGAACCGAACGCTATTCCGAGAGTAGCCATCAAGGCAGCCATCGAGATCGAGGCTAGCCCTGACATGTCCGGAATGTCTAGGCAGATGTGCCCGGACAGAGGTGAATTTCCGGAGAGGTAGAAAAGGCAAAGATCCCGGAAAGTCACCTGGCAACCCGTCTGCATACAGACCTATTTGCCTTCTTACACCGCCGGGAAACGGATCATTCTGTCAAGGCCAATGGCCAATACCAAGAACAACAGCAAGTTGAGTTGTATCTACCTACGGGTAGTCTAAGTACAAGTCAGGATACAACTCTCCAGGGGAGAGAGGACAACTTAAGTCGGAAGCTAGTAGAACGCTTACCATTAGAGTGTTCTCATGTACGGTCCCCCTTCTTCTCGAAGTCATCCCTAACAAGCGTTCCGCGAAGGTAAGAGGTTTTCGGTTTTAGTGAGTCGAAACCCACATTTCCCGAGGACCCACCTCTCAGGTATCTGATCAGCAGATTTTCTCTTTCTACACACCAAAAAATCGATTGAGGGTTTCAGCAAAATTTTGCTGAATTTTGCCGAGCTGAAGGTTTCAGCAAAAAAATTGCTGGAATTCAGCAAAATTTGCTGATTTGTTCAGTAAACTCTGCTGATCACCAGTAACGTTTTGCTGAAATTCAGCAAACTTTGCTGAAAGTTCAGCAAAAAAAATTGCTGGACCCTTCAGCTCGGCAAAATTCAGCAAAATATTGCTGAAAGCGTTTAGTGTGTATACAAAAAAGATCATCTTTCTTCGTCTATCGCCTATAACGAATGAGTTCCTGGGAATGTGATGAAACCGGCTTCTTCGCATGCCGGTCAACAACGGACCAGATCTTCATAGGCTTAATAGGTGCATTTTGAACCACTTCCCCCCGTTGTTGGCCGTCTGTCTGGATGATTGATATCGAAATCAACGCGTTGACCCGATCGAGCAGTCAGCCAGTAGTGTACCTATCCCATTATCGTTAAGTATAGAGGAGGGATACTGAAACAATTCGCTTTCAGTTAGAATTTGAATAGCGACGGAGCAGGTTTGATCGAACGGATACCTAGAACGAACGATCGCGGGTAGAACATGCCATTGAGATGCAAGCTTCTGAGTGGGATACTTTGGCTAGTGTTGCACCAGGCGAAGATCGCGGTCGGGTCCAGTGGTTCGGAAATAGTGCCGCCCATCTTCCGGTACGATGATTTCAAAGCGTGCCGCCAGGTCAATTCGCCGGGAGAGTTTTGCTACGTACGGATAGTGCTGGAATCGAAAGAAAATGCCGTTGTGAGTGCGCGAAGGGGTTTATTTTCGGGAATGGAGAACGGTGCATAATAATCGATATCAATTTGCGATCTGCAGGACTCGCCGAGCAGGATTGTTCCCAACTTTCGACGTAATCTGCTGGATTGGGGCATGTGCATAGCGGACTGCCAGAGAGAGGTTGGCCTTCTCGATGAAAGTGAACGTGAGCGGTTGTTCCAACCGAAGATTGAAGTTAATTTTACGGTGCGTGCTAGCTATTTAATTACGGATTTTTATTTCAATTGGAACGAGTATGTATTTTCAACGCATAAATCAGTAACAAATTTTGAAAACGACGTATAATCAATGGTGTAGCATTGATAACCTTGTTTTAAATTTTTTTTACTGAAATGGTGATCGGATCGAAAACAACGGAGGTGATCGAAAACATCCAAGATTGTACTGGAGTCAGAAGGTGGGGGTGACATCTGTTTTGCCAAATAGCTCAAAGTGATTATTTAGTGTGTTATTGTGTTTGAGAGGCCTCTGCGGAACCTATTCCAGGTGTTCCGGAGCGTCCATATCAATTGATACATACTTCAGTTTATTTTTTTCTGCCTATTCTTTCGGAATTATGAAGATTGGTACGTCGCACGTCATGTTTTGGTTGCAAACCAGAAATGTCCCCGATGACACTCCTGTGAAACCTGTGCTAGATATTCCGGGGTGGCCATATTAGTTGATACAGACTTCAGCTTATCGTTTCTGATTCAGTCATTCGAAATCATGAAGATTGGTATGTCGCACGGCATGTTTAGGTTGAAAACCAGAAGTGTCCCCAATAAGGCGCCGTGGAACCTGTCACGGTGATCCGGATGGGTCAACTTATTCAAGTCTAGTTATCGCAGTTGTGGTTCACTATTCTCAACAAAAATTTCGTTGTAAATCGATGGTTCAGACACAATAACACACGAAATAATCGTTTTTAGCCATTTTGACAACCCCCTGACCCCAGCATAATCCGGAGTATCTCCGGAATGGTTCCGAATATTGCATGGCCACTGGAGCATAATAAACTAGCACCAATTTATGATCGATTGAGAACGAGTTCGAAAAAATCGGATAAAAATTGACGAAATGCTAGCATTTTGAAAATGAGTTGTCGGGGGTTGGGTACGTGAAGGTTAACAATGTGCAACTGAAAAACGTTGCATAATAAACATTATGCAACTAATTTCAATTGCATAACGAACCAGTGCGTAAAAGGAGACCATTATGACTCTGAAATGAGTTGGCAAGAATTATGATCCTGATCTACAAAATGGTCATTTATGCAAAATGAAGATTCTTACAGCACGAGTCGTACATTTCTGGCTTTTGATTTACATGTACAATCATTTTAATTAATCAGAAGTTTAACAAATTTGATAGACTTTCTTCTGGATTTTCTATAAGTTCCATTTTTATATTTTTTAACTTTTTTTTGGTATGCTTTGCGGTCCGAAAGTATGTTTTTTGAACTACTTAAATTAGACGAGGATTTTTAAGTGTATAAAATACTGAGAGATATTATCACTCGAACGTGAAGGACCGTCCATATACCACGTGGACAGCTTGATGGGGAGAGGGGGTTAGCGAAAAGTCCACGCTTGTCCACGGGGGTTCGTCAAATGTCCACGTGGACAACATTAACATATAAATTAGGAAACAAGAATCAACAAACGAAACAAATTATGTCGCATTATTGATGAGATTCTCTTCAACAGTTCTTTCATACATTTTATTTTATTATACATTGTCTTTTATTGGTAAGTTACTTCTTCAAGGAAAAAAAAAATTATGGTACTGATTCACAGACTAGTTTGTTTTAAATTGTCAGAATTTCCAATTACTTAGTTTTCTTCATCGAGGAATATACTGGAGATTTAAAATGGAGTGTAGACCATGCAAATGTTGGTGTTTCAGTCAGAAAATTTTCTTTGAAGTTTTGTATGAATTTTTCTAAGTTTCATATCAATTTTTTAAGCTACTTCAAAGTTTCAAAATACATGTAGGGATTTGCAGGCTTATCTCAAAAACTTTTTTTTGAAGGCTCCTTTAAAATTTAAGATGTTTCTAATGGATATTGAAGTCTAAGCCTCACCAATACAATTTAGTTGCTGTACATTTTGGTTTTTGTAAGAATCTAAGAAATATAATCTTATCTCAACAAAAATCTAAGATTTAAAATTACCTTATCTCAACAGAACAATCAGACAATCATAGATTGAATAAATATTCTAAAAAACACCAGAGGCTGTACAGACTAAACATTGAACAATCACTAACATTAGGCGATAGACATTACACAAAAAACACCCAATGAAGAATTTCAGTTTGACGAAAATTTTTCACCAACTGGAGCAAGAATCGAGCCCACACTCTCACAAACATTAAGCTGAATTAAAAACAATGTTGAAAACTTGTAAGTACCTAACAAGTAGCACTGTTTGTATTCTATGTAAAGCTATAGAATATTTGTATTTTATGAAGTTTTCAATTATATTTAAGACATGATTTACGAAAAAAAAAATACTTTTCAAAATCACTTTTTCATTTTTTTTTTCAAATGTGAAAAAAAACTTATTTTCTGATGTCCACGTGGACAATGGGGGAGGGGGGTAGGGGTCAATGAAAAATTCACGCTTGTCCACGGGGAGGGGGGAGGGGGTAAAAATCATGAATTTTCTGTCCACGTGGTATATGGACGGCCCCGATGAGTAAATGATATGTGGGTCATTTCATATGAAGTTACCGAGAAAATGTAAAAACTTGCAATCGACCATTTCGGATTCGAACCAAATTTGGCTGAAACATTTGTTTAGATGAAATAAATGTTGATGCCGATCGAATCACCCCTCGGCCCGTGGCAGCACCCCTCGTTTTGGCCAATATGAAAATTATCCTCTCTTTCTTGTATTTTTATCTGGGTAACTCTCGCTGAGACCGGCCCACTTTACAGATTGTCTTCAAAAATATTTAAGGTAAAAAAAAAGGAAAATGCGTTTCGTTACTCAAATTGATGTTATAACGGTTTAAATGAGTCACCATTTGACCAAAATCGAGGGGTCTGCAAAAATTGTTGTGGCTCTAACTAACGGGGGTCCATCAATTTGAGTAACCAAATGCATTTTCCTTACTTGTTTAGTGAGAACTTTCAGAAAATCGGCACCTTAAACATTTTTGAAGAAATAAGTGTGGGTCGGTCTCAGCGAGAATTACCCATCTTCTATATAGGGGAAATTGTATATTTTCGGCAGTTTTGTTCTCTTCGTCATAGAAGGTTTTTTGAAAGTTGTTGTCCTCAAAGTTGGCTTCAAATCCTTCCCAATCAAGTTGAATTATACGTCCAAGTTTCAGAAATTTTGACCGACAAAAACCCCTCATGACGAACAGAACAAACCTGCCGATAATACCCATCGTCACCCTATATAAAAATGAATTTTTGTCTCTCTGTCTGTCTGACCGTTATGCATTCAAAAAATACTGAACCGATCGGTGTGAAATTTTGTATGTGGGTGGGTTTGGGACCGGGGAATGTTCTTAGCTTGGTGTAAGACCTCTCCGGTCTCTGGAACGGCAGGCTCCCATACAGATGAATTTGCGAGGAACGTCCCAATAGCGCTTATGTCAAAAAAACATAGTAGGCAGGCAGTGCGACATTTGAAAATATAACATTTGAAAATATAACAAAATAATTTACGTTCAAGCCTTTGCGACCCACCAAAAATCAGGTGCACAGTAGGAAAAAATAGGTATAAAACGCGAATAAATTCAATATCTCTGCTCGGAGTGAATGGATTTGAATGAATTTTTGACACAAACTGCAATAATCTCTATAGTTTCAGATAAGGAAGGAGAGTGTCGTACGCCGCACGATGCTGGAAATGAGTGTATGTATTCAGCTCGTTTTACCCCGCTCTCTCTCACACATCTTTGAGAAAATCATCATCTATTTCCGACTGGCGTGCAAAATAAATGACTCATTTAACTCGTATTTGTGTGAAACTTACCTTTGACATAAGGTTGGCCATGCTTTTATCGTTTGCGTTCCACCCCGGGCGGAGATGCATGTGAAAGTTTCAAAGAAATAGGGGATATCGGAGTTATTTGAAGATATTTCAGTTCAACGTGCGATGAGGCAAACCAGCTCCATTCGATATTATCGAAGTTTTTTGCATGATATTCACTGGAAATTTACGTTGGAAAAAGAATTAGGGTGATTCAGGTAATTTGGACAGACCGTAACGCGTGTATATTTTGACATTTACGGCAAAATCAAATGGAAGTGTCCAAACTATATACGCGTAACGGTCTGTCTAAATTACCTGAATCATCCTATGATGCATAGAATTACATGAATTTCAAGTTTAAGCGTCAGTCAATATTCATTATTTTTTTCTGTTTGGATACACGATAGATGTTGATTGCCAGATCTATTAGGTGGAAATAGGATTGCCACACACGCAATGTGAACTTTTTGGCAAAATTCCATGAAAAAAAAAACAAATTAGACTGCTACATGCATTATCGAAAGAATTCCTAGTGATTCTGGAGATCCAATAAACAAGAAACTTTTGTGGCGAAAATTCATGATTGATTTTTGAGCAAATTATTAAAGACAAAGGTCTTGAAATCCCGCTTCAACAGTTCATCAGAACTTCAGACGCACAAATCTCAAGAAGCAAGCTTCAAGGAACATCCCGCATAGAAACTTATGGTTCATGGTATCACTCATATCATAACATGTCCATTCGCGGAATAATGATGATAGATTCAATAATAATTTAATGATTGAATGATGGAAATTCATGAAATGAGATCATTCAGCACTTTTTAAATATCATAGTATTAATGATAACGAATCACGGTATGGTTTTCAAATCATTTTGAATTAAGTTTGTTTTCGATTACCATCCTGGCCATAATCAATTATTGATACTTTTTAACTGGCATTAGGTCGTTATCAAAACGTCATTATGACAGCATGTGTGTACCTACCTTTTGATCCATGCCCGATCGGCACCACTCAGTATAAATTATCTGGAAATATCTATTCCCAAACACCCAGCAGTGCTTTGTTCCTGTTGCGTTCTTGTGGGGAATATGTTTATATCGCATGTTGCAGGCGGTGCGACAACGGAACATACCATCACTGGGATCGAGGAAGAGTCGTTTCTTCGGAAATAATGTTTCTTTGCAAATCAGCTTCTGCCGTGATTCCTTCCATTCACGCAACTTCCATTGCCGTTCGACATCCACCAGACTCGCTTGCCACATAGTTTGTCCATGTCCAGATGGCCTTCCGGTAATCTTCCTCCTGGCCTCACCTTAATATTATTTTTTTCGGAATGCTTCCTTAGAAAAACTTTACAACATTATCACCTTCGAAACACCCGCGAGCACTTACTGTGTATAGCGTAATCGGTAACAACGTGCGGCGAGAAACGGAGCAACCCCGGGATCCAAAGTTCAATCACCAACTACCGAAACAAAACATTGGTAACACAACGATTAACTCAACGGTAGCCCAATTTGACAGCAGCGACAAATGCGCGCAGGGGTGGACATTTTTTTAGTCGATAATGCAGAAGTTGTGATATATTTCAGTTTTGTTTTGATGATTCCATGTATCATATAGCGAATGATAAAGTGATTATTGCATGAATGATATCATAAATTTTTTGTTCGAGAAAAAAGGCGTTTTTGAATGGTAACGATACTTAACAACCCATTCGGTCTATCATAAAAAGTTCGAAAATTGTACCTGCTATCATCCATATGATTGGCTTACAATCCATTGTATGATAACATGTATAATTAGAAAATGATAACCTGTATCAGCGCTGTATGTTACCGTTTTATTCGGGAGTGTATTTTATTATTCTGTTTCTGCTCACTTGTAATAAGTTTCAAATAAGAAGATTATGTGCGCTGGTTTTGTTTACGAAGAGATTTGTGCGCTCGAAATCGTGAGTAGGTCCCAAAATCGGCCATTGTGGCGGCCATTCTGGGATTTCAACAAGTCTGTCCTTAAAGGAACAGTTTTTTATTTGATGAAAAAGTTTTGTTTTTAATTTATATGGTTTTTTTCACGGAAATTTCAATCAAAATCATGAAGTTTGAAGATGAAGATTCACCTTAGAACACTTTTCGGATGAAAAGAGATGAACAAGTCTGAGTGTAGAATTAGCATTTAAGTTAAAATACACATTAATAAAAACTGAAAAAAAGATGAACCAGCCGCCTTGGGCTGAAAATCTCTATAATAAAGTAATAATAATAATAATAATTTCCGGATGAAAGTCGTCACACATTGTTTGAAAATATTTCAGATAAGCTTCTCGGAGGAATTCCAAATTTTCTTAAAACCGAGTAATGACTGCATGTCTGCATATCTACCTATTTGACAATAAAAAGTTCTCCAATTCAGTTAATGAGCAAAGATGACTATATTTGACTAACACCTATATACAGGGTGTTAGGTTCATGAGTGTAAACTTTTTAAAGAGTGATACAGGACCATAAATGGTGAAAAAAATTGTTCTACGCATATGGTCAAATCTCAATCGTTACGTAGTTATTGAACTCCCCATGTTTTGGACTCTTATTGCTTTAACTGACTATAACTTTAAAATGGTCAAACTTATCACAGTTTTTTTTTACTCTTATTCGAAAGATTATTGAATTTTCTATCAAATGGCATCTTTGAATCGATTGGTTTAGTTAAATAACTAAGTTTTCTAGAGCAAATTAGGTAAAAATAGTGTGTTTTTATTTGTTTATGCCAATTATCTTTGAAACATGCGTAATAAATTAAAATTCTTTCTTTGGCAAAGCTGTGACCCCTGTTCCACTCTACAATTCGTTCTTAGACGCCAAAATTGTAATTCTTATCGTTTTCTTGCAATTTTGATTTAAATGTGCGGCACAGTGCGCAAAAAAGTGCTTACCATGACGATTGTAAATTTATGATCTAAAATGCGACGTTCATATCGAAATTGCAAAAAAAATGATAAGAGATAGAAGTTTGATGTCAAAGAACGAATTGTAGAGTGGAACAGGGGCCACAACTTTTCCAAAGAAAGAATTTTAAATTATTACGCATTTTTCAAAGATAATTGACAAAAAAAAACAAATTATTATTATTATTTCTTTATTATAGAGATTTTCAGCCCTAGGCTGGTTCATCTCTTCAAAAAAAAAAAAAAAAAACAAACAAAAACAAATTAAAACACACAACTTTTAGGCTATTTGCTCTAGAAAACTTAGTTATTAAACTAAACCAATCGGTTCAAAGATGCCATTCGATAGACAATTCAAAAATCTTTCGAATAAGGGCATAAAAACTGCGATAAGTTTGACCATTTTAAAGTTATAGCAAGTTAAGGCAATAAGAGTCAAAAACATGTGGAGTTCAATAACTACGTAACGGTTGAGATTTGACCATATGCGTAGAACAATTTTTCTTCACCAATTATGGTCCTGTATCACCCTTTAAAAAGCTTACACTCATGAACCTAACATCCTGTATATACCTAGGTGTTAGTCAAATTTAGTCATCTTTGCTCATTAACTGAATTGGAGAACTTTTTATTGTCAAATTTTAAAAAGTTCGCATTCAGGTACCTAACACCCTGTATTCCTGAGTTGTAATTTTTGCATGAAAGATATTTTTGTAATTGTTTTTCAATTTCCCACCAGTCTTATTTGAGTACTTGTGATTAAACTTCTCGGGTGTTGAATAATCCCCTTTTAGAATACTAGTTAAACATCTGGTTGAGAATAACAAGTGTTCTTAAATGTTCACAGTCCGTTTTGTTTTGTTCAAGAATATGTATTGCATAAACATGATTTCAAAATGTATTGTTCAACATGCAATAATGCAGTTTTTTTTAAATACTGACAATCTATGCAGTTGCAGAATAACTACATGAAAATGAGGGCGATTTAGATACATTGAATACCAGTTTTTCCACAGTGGTAGTATTTTCAGCCTTTTATCATGGACAAACTAAATCTGTTTAGGGAAACGAAAATGTTTTTCTCAAGCCCCGGGGGTGCGATACCTCCTAAAAATTTGGGAAACAATGACCTAAACGAACGCCACAATGAACGAATGTCAGGGAAGGAGACAAGATAAGTTCAATGTTACCTTTTTTTGAGGATTAACATAGTCAAATCGTGAAAGTAACAGAGATCACGTCTTTTGCTAACATTATTGAATTTATTTGAAAAGCTGTTTAAACCATAAGATATTTTGAATTATAATTGTTTCTGCAACTAAACAATTTCCGTTATAGGTTAAAATACTGATAATTTTTAATGAATAATGAAAAACGACTTTGCTTCAAGACCACTGAACTCCACGAACAAAGCGTGTTTCAGGTGGTCTTTAAGAATCGTTTTAAGGAAGATTTATATGACGTTTCAGTGAAATTTCAGGTGCGTTTCAGATGCGTTTCGAGGGGTTTTATGGGGTTCCAGGATATTTCAGATGAGCTTTTAAGGCGTTTTAATGCGATTCAGGCCAGAATGTCTTAAAGAAGAAAAAAAAACCTAAAACGATCAAGAATTATTTGGAATGTGAAGTGTTAATGAATTACGCAAATCTATATATGACACATTCTACCGTGACGTTACAACGTTTTGACGCATTCGTAGTCAGATTTTCCTCTATAACTCATGAAAACGAGCGTTAACCTCAAAATATTTTTTCATATTCGGATTCCTTATAAAATTTCTGATATATTTGACCTACTGAACATTTAGTTTTCATTAGAAAAACGTGTTCAAAATGCGTATTTGTAGCGTGACGTTACAACGCGCTAGAATCCGACCCTCTCTAACGCGCTACCAACATCTTAAAAAATCTGCTCGGATTTTTATGATATTCTGAATTTTTTTTCCACCATTGAAATTTATTGGTTTGTTCTTCAATTCAATGGAATAAAACATTTAAATTTCGGATTTGTTTTTGAATAATAGACTTTTACATTTCGTGACGTTACAACGCCCGTTCAGTTTCAAACAGGGTTCTGCTCGCGTTGTAACGTCACGATAATGCACATCATGTTAGAATCAGAATAATCAGCCAAATCTGCCCGAATTTGTGAATATATTACTGCATTATCTTTAAAGCTTCACGGGGAACCTTATGCTATTAAAAATCCGTTTTGTGATAAATGGCTCGGAGGGCCAAGTTATTGCTATCAGCAGTATGAATACTCTTTCTTAAAGGTTAATGACATCGGCACCCATCTTCGGCTTAGTACCACCCATATTCTTCTAATTTTATCCCAAAGACTAGACCCCTGAGATCCATTACTTCGCACCGTCAGATATTTAGATTTTTCAGCATAGAACACATCATGCCGTCGTGATAAGGCACATTCTACCGTGACGTTACAACGTTTCTACGCATTCGTAGTCAGATTTTTCACTATAATTCATAAAAACGACTGTAAACCTCAAAATATTTTATCATATTCAGATTCCTTGTAAAATTTCCGATATGTTTGACCTGTTAAACATTTAGTTTTCATTGGAAAAACTTGTTTAAAATGCGCGTTGTTACGTAACGCTACAAGAATTCGACCCCCTCTACCGCGCAACCAACATCTTGAAAAATTTGCTCGGATTTTTATTTTAAACTGAAAATTTCTCCCACCATTAAAATTTATTGGTTTGTTCTTCAATGCAGTGAAATAAAACATATACATTTCGGTTTCGTTTTTGGATAATCGACTTTTACATTTCATGACGTTACAACGCCCGCTCAGTTTCAAACAGGGCTCTGCTCGCGTTGTAACGTCACGAAAATGCACATCATTTTAGAATCAGAATAATCAGACAAAATTGCCCGAATTTGTGAAAATATTATTGCATTATTTTTATTGCCATAAGAGCAACTTTATTCTATTAAAAATCCGTTTTGTGATAAATGGCTCGGAGGGTCAAGTTATTGCTATCAGCAGTATGAAAACTCCTTCATGAAGGTTAATGGTACCCGTCTTCGACCTAGTACCACCCATATTCATCTAATATTGTCCCAAAGACTAAACCGTTGATATTCATTACTTCGCACCGCCAGATATTAAGATTTTGCAGCATAAAACTAATCACGCCGTCGAATTAAACATTTTTTCAATAATTTATGCAATGTCATTGATTCAATTAAAAACGCTTTAAGATGTGCGAGCAGTTATTGAACCAAAGACATACCTGAGGATCTGCATACCAATTAAATGTTTACAATAGTTTAGAATTTCTCAAAAAGTTTTCAACAAATTTTGATTAGTTGAGAAACTATTTTTTGGCAAAATCTATGGGCACTTAATAAGAAGTTGCCGGGGCCCGTGGCGTAGTTGGTCACACGTTCGCTTCATATGCGGATGGTCATGGGTTTGATTCCCAGCCCCGGCACTTGCAATTTTTCGTCAGTTGCTTTTCCCCCGAGAGCAACTGACACTGACCCTCTTCTGAGCCCCATGGCTCAAACGGACCCGGATACCTGGACATCGGCGAACTGCTACTCATAATGGACCCCCAATCGGACTGGAAAGGAACAACGGCCATCCATCATCCTCCTTGTGCTCATCATTCTACTAGGTATAAAGTAGAAAAAGTGAAAGCAGCAGAAAGGCAACCAGTTCGATAAAGTAGAATAGAATCTAGGCGCTGTACAAAATGTAAGTGCAGCTGTCAATTGAAATTGCTCACGTAGTGCCCCAGTGGACAATAGAGCTGTAAATTAGGTTAAGTGATGAAGAATAAAATAAGAAGTTATAACATGTTGAATATTTTTTGAATAAATATAAATTCCATTATTTTTCAAAATTTGCCACTACCACTAGTAAGTTAGAAACTTGAACCAAACGGCTTTTAAACTGAAAATTCTTGACAAGATAAACTACTTTTTCATAGACATCAACATTCTAAAAGTCTAAAGTCTAAGTAATTAGAGTCCCGAGATATATGAGTTTCAATTTCGTAGGTGCTACGTCTGTTTGTCGGTGATTCTTGTTATATCAAAAATAGGTGTAACACTGACGTAATATCTATCCCATATATTTCAAGATCTTAACTATTTAGACAGTTGGCCTCCTCGACAAAATTGTTTGGCTGGTCAAGGACATTCAATTGATGGGCCGTATGATTTCAAATCCTTCCACTAGGATTCGCTAGAGGGCATACACATTTTTAGTTTTACTTATCTCAGGATCGTGAATAATTGGAAATATGGTTGTTTCATTAAAGTTGTTTGGTAGATCAAGGACTTTCAGTTTAATTGCCGTATGGTATTAATTTCTGCCACACAGTGGTGGTAGTTGCAAATTTTCAAAAGCATGCCAATTTTATTAATTCCCCAAAACACATTCAACAAGCTATTCAACAAGTATGAAATTTAAAATTTGTAAGTTCTCTAGCGCTGCCTGTTGGTGGAACTTTGAATCAAACTATCCATCAACTGTAAGTCTTTGACCAACTTAAGAACTTTGTAATTTCGTCTGTTGGCCACTCATATCACAGAAATTTTCGGTTTGAGTGTTATTAGATTACGATTAAAAAAATGTACAATATCGCAGTACAATTACATCGTAGATTTTGGCCAAACACAATCTCCCCCGTCCTTCAAAAGTCTACGTAGTTTATCAATCGGCAATGGTACGCAATTTATAAACGATATCTCGAAAAAGAGCTCATACACAACAAGAACGAAACTGTTTTGAATATAGAACCACGTTGGTCTAATTCGGAAGCCGTCCAAGCCAGAAAGATTTGGTCTTTTCCACAGAACTTTATTTCGTGACGTTACAACGCAAACTTCAACCAGGTGAAACTCAGGCTTCCGTGAACCGATTTTCTTTTTTTTAGTCTCATTTGAAAGTTCTTTTCGATTACAAAGAGCATACAAAATTTCATATTTGTAACAATTTCCGTATTTAAATAAAATTTAAAAATGTTGATTTTTCGTGACGTTACAACGCAATAAAAACCCATACTATGATCAGCCATATTTCAGAGTTGTGAAGTCTTCCGATTAAAAATCTTTTTATGCTTAAAAATCTACATACATATATCTACAAATAATGGAAGACTTTTGAAAAATCAATGTGTTGGTGTTTAAAATGCGATAGTTTGGATGAGAAATGTGCATAATAGACTTAAAATCACGATTTTAATGTTAATCTTAATCGTCGTTCAATTTATATTTATTGTCACACTAATATCATGTCGATTACATTTTTGGATGACAAAAGTAATGTAGAATGTGAGAAAAATGTCAAATATGCCATAACTCAACTTTGAAAAATTGGTATTGATGATACGGGGCCCGTAGAATGTGTCATATATAAAAATGAGTTCGAAGTCCCTTTGAGGCAACAAAACTCAAAAACGGGTGAACCGATCAGCATGATTTTTGCACGGTTCGATTCGTATTCATGGTGGCTGTGTTTATATGTAAAAAAAGTTAGGAAAATGAACTAAAAATGTAATAAAATAGACAAAATGCTGATTTTCTATGAGCTGGGAAGGAAATCAACACGACCGAAATGAAATCAATCTAGAGTGCGGTGCTGTTGAGCTCAAAAACAGTTGTCAAACCACCACAAGACGGCAAGACAAAGTTTGCCGGGACAGCTAGTATCCACATAAATATATCCAGACTACTGATAAGCTACACTGTCGTGAATCGCATATCTGTCCCATTTGCATAGGAAATCCAGCAAAGATGGGACTGATATGCGATTCACGGCAGTACAGTTCTTATAAAAAAAACGAAACGATCAATTCTGACTATACATGTCAATGGTTGCTCCTCCGTGATTGATCTGAACTTGTACCAGTTGCACTGTGATCCAACTGAATAAGGGGCTGGGACATTCCACTTATTCTCAAAGTGCAATTTTATCAGCTCATGCATATTTGATCAATAACGGCGCCGGCCAAGTCCTTATAGTCAGCTGGGAAGGGAAAGGAATGTTAGAGTGTACTGGTTGTTGCTACTAGAGACCGAGAGCACTCTGCGTCCCACAACCCGCATGGACTGGGGTATTTGTTAGACGGAAAGGATGGGAGATCTGGGAGTCACCGTTGGGTCGGTGATGCGATCCATGGATAGGGTTATTTATGAGCCTCTGCACGAATCTGGTGTACTGCTCACTCCCACAGAAAATTTGAAAACAGCGCGCACAGTAAAAGTCAAATGTGACTTTTACTGTGCGCGCTGTTTTCAAATTTTCTGTGGGAGTGAGCAGGACAGGGCAAATTCGTACAGAGGCTCATAGTGTTCGTGATAGATTGTGTGGTGAATAAGGTGAATAAGGTCAAGCGGCACAGCACGCTTTGGTTGCATAACTTATAGGCGTTATATATACACTGTGCTGTGAGTGGAAGTTGGAAAGGGAGGGAAACGACTTTTTTCAATTCGTTTCTGGTTCTAGCGATGGCTATGAACATATGAATATACATGAGTTGTATACGTAGAGAAGAGAGAGTGAGAGAAAGTGGATAGAAAGATACAAAGTAGGATGAAAAGGACGGGCCAGGGATTGAACCCATGACCTTCTGCATACGAATCAGAAGCGGTAGCCACTAGACCACCAAGCCCGTCTGATAAGCTACAGTTCTTATCAATGAGACTAAGTTTGATGATCCAAACTTGATGGAAGAAAAGATAAATTAATTGTTTTGTTTCAAAGAACATTCACAACACACTAAATCGATGTTTCAAACATTTTACAGTACATGGTATCCATGGCGGTAACCCACGAACAGCTCCACAACTATCAATCCAAGTACGGTAAACTGATTAACATATGCGTCAACAACCGCATGGAACGCGATTACCAGCTGTCTCAGCACGCCTATTCGGAGATCGAGCACTGCGTTACCAATGACCCCCTGGTGACCCGCAGCGACTTTGGTTAGTCAGCCACCATCCTTGGTGGCATTGGTGGCACGATATTTATTAATCGTCCGATTACTTTCTAGATTGGATGACGGTGACATTCCTCGTGATCGGTGTCACGTTGATTGGATCCGCTGTTGGAGCATCGGTTGTCGATTTGCTGGGTGGAGCGACAGTAAAAGGTTTGCATTATAGATTAGGCTCCCCTAAAAGTGAGGTCCGTGTACGTATTTGTTGATAACTGTAGAATAGTTGCTCGCTCACGCCCTAACTAACCAAAAGTTTGGCTAACAGAAAACTTAATGAGCTAAACATGTACAAGGGATTTTGAACCTTCTCTAACGAATGCTAACTGGTTTCAGATCACATCGTGGTGTCTGCCTTTTCGATCCGGCGCAATTGGGCGCGCCTCACCGAGGTCAACACATCAAAAATTTACAAAGATATTGGCTACATCGACGGCCTCCGTGTATTCATCAACATCTACGTGCTCTTGGTTCATTGTATCCTTGTGGTCGGTGCAGTACCAACTAGCGACCCGTCCATTGCCGAGGGACTTCTACAATATCGAGTAATCCAAAACATTACAGCAACCGCGTATCAGACAGTGCAGTTTTT
Organism: Aedes albopictus; assembly: GCF_035046485.1. Taxonomy (NCBI): domain Eukaryota; kingdom Metazoa; phylum Arthropoda; class Insecta; order Diptera; family Culicidae; genus Aedes; species Aedes albopictus. The sequence continues at coordinate 406,984,738 of NC_085137.1, forward strand.
CATCGTGATCACCGGTATTCTATTGATGGCGAACTTCATGAAGGACTTGGAAGACAAACCGCAGCTGAGCTTCGAGTACTTCTGGAAGAAGATCATTAACCGATGGTTCCGGTTGTGTCCGGTTTACTATTACTTCCTGCTAATGTCCATGGTAGGACACGCACTTCCTGGTGTCGAGCTCGGCCCCTTGGGATACAAAGCAGTGGTCATGGAGCGCAACATTTGTAGAGAAAGAGGCTGGAAGAACATACTGTTTGTGAGCAATCTCACGAACGGGTTTGTGCCTTGTTTTCTGCAAGGTTGGTACCTGGGAGCGGATCAACAAATGTTCCTCGGCGCTATCTTGGTGCTGACAGTAATTTGGAAGTATCCTAAGAGCATTAAACCAATGCTTGTGGTACTGCTAGTGATACCTAACGTCATTGCAACTGTAATAACCCACAAACTAGGACTGGAGTCTGTGATACCGATAAGATTAAGGTTGACCTTTGTGAAGAATTCACATGCATTACGGAAACTAACTTCTATTGCATTTGCAGCGAGCTAAAGTTTTTGTTATCCTTCGAAAAGTGGTTCTTTCACATCTATCAGCCCTCGTACGTCACTGCACATAGCATCATCGCTGGAATGATCGCCGGATACCTATATCATGAAACGAAACGAGGACGACTAAACCTCGATGAATCCAAGGTTTGTAGTCATATGTAGATATTTATATGAGTAAATCATCATTTCTGCTTCTATTCCATTATAGCTGTACGCCGTTCTCCGGAAAATTACCGTTCCCATAACTGTCATAGGATTCCTGTCACCATGTCTGTTCTATGAATTTGACTTCCCTCGACCTTCGTGGACGGTTCTGCTGCATTCGATTCTGTACCGTAACTACGGAGCGTTTGTCGCCTGTATGTGTTTCATCCACTGGTTCCGAAGTCAGCCAGGTTAGTAGTACCCCCTGAAGCTCTCTGAAATCCTTTGAAATCCTCGGACCTATCGGTTCCCTGCAATCATCTTGAATCTTCATAAAAATCACCTGATATACCTCTGGAACTTATAGCCGATGCGGTAAACGCACGGGTATTCAGCATGACCATGCTGAGGGTGACGGGTTCAATTCCCGGTCGGTCCAGGATCTTTTCGTAAAGGAAATTTCCTTGACTTCCTTGGGCATAGAGTATCTTCGTGCCTGCCACACGATATACGCATGCAAAATGGTCATTGGCAGAGGAAGCTCTCAGTTAATAACTGTGGAAGTGCTGAGAAGCAGGCTTTATCCCAATGAGGACGTTACGCCAAGAAGAAGAAGAAGAAGAACCCCTGGAACTCCCAAAGATCCTTTCGACACTGAGGAACCTCCTTAACCTCCCCAAAAACCTCTCTGTAACCGCTTGAATCCATTGCAACCTCCCTGAATCCCTCTAAAACTCCTTTCTGGGCCATGGATAAAGCACGTTTAACAAAAAATATGACACAAGTATACTGCCGTGTGCAGCATAGTTGTCCCATGTTCCAAAACAGCAAACTGAGAAAAACGCGTTTTATGTTTCAGCATTGTTTCCATCTCTACGGACAAGTGTAATAAAAACACAAAATGAATCCACCATCATAGCGTTAGAATTGGTATTTATCATTGAAGTTTGAACAAAAAGTTTCATAACCATACAATTTACTTTGATTATTTAAAGAAAAGCTCTAGTGAGACTGTTATGCCGATAAATCTAGCAATTTTCGGGATTTTCTCGGCATAAGCTGTCCCATGTCATGTGAGATGTTCAGCATAAGCTGTCCCATGTTGTAATTTTCATCATAAGCTGTCCCATGTCGAGTTTTGCAGCATAAGCTGTCCCATGTTGAATTTTACAAATGATATCAGGATTTCCGGAAAATGTTCAGGATTCCCTCAGAGATGCTCGGACAGCTTTTTATGCGTATAAACTGAACATGATATAGCTTTTGAGAAAAAATAAATGAACATGGGACAGCTTATGCTGCAAAATTGAACATGGGACTGCATATGCTGCAAAATGGAACATGGGACAACTTATGATGACAAAACTGAACATGGGACAAATTGACTTGATGTTGTTTTCATGGAGTTTCTGAACAAAGTATACTAATCGAGAGTAAATTCTGAAAGTATATGCGAAAATAGACCTTTTGATGATAAAAAGTCAAAATCGCCAAAAAGTAACATGGGACAACTATGCTGCACACGGCAGTATAAACTAGTATACATGATTTTTAAACTCGGTAAGCAGGATGAATTGAAATCGATTTTTGTTATGTTTTTGCAAAGTTGCTCACTTCATGCATATCATTCTCCGCAACCAATGCTCCGAATTCATCCCAACGATTCTGTGGGGTGTGAATATAGTTTAGTGTTATTCCCCTTGAGTGTCCTTCCCCTAGCCAGCACCATGACGAGGTTGTCAGTGTGAAGCTGCCTCTTTTAGGAGAGGAGCTTTGGCGGAGAAAGTTGCCTTCATCGTGTGGTTACGTATTATGCCAAGCGATTCTACTGTAGTTTGCTTAGATGGTTTGGTACGGATTGATCCAGTGAGTTACGCAATATTCACAGATTCTTCCAAAAATTCCTTGATGACGTCGACGATGGAGCTCCACGTTGGAGATCCAATTGTGAGGCCACTATGCACGAATTATATACCGCAGGCATCTATTGATGAAGACCTGCAGCCGTTGAGTGTTCTTCACTGATACACACCAGGTTTCACTGGCGTACAGCAACACAGGTTTCACGTTTGAGTTGAGAACTCGGATTTTGGTGTGTTGACTAATTTGACTGTTTTTTTTTCTCCCTGAATCCCTATATAATCCTCATGAAACTTCCCAGAAACTCCCTCAAAAGCACCCCTGAGACTCACATTAAAATCCATTAACCCTTCAGCGCGCGCGCTGTTGTAAAAAGTACAACACTACCAAAAAACCTCGCTTTTAGTATACAGCGCGAGCGCGGTGCAGTTTCGGTTGTTTGATGGCGCGCGTCCTGGAAGGTTAAAAAACTCTGGAACCTCGTGTTACCTCTTTGAGGCCCCTGAAACCAACCATTATTTCCCGTTAAACTTTTCAAATTTCATCGTTTTGCTAGTCCATCAATAGTTTTCACTGATCCTTGACACGCAATGTATTACTACCCATCATAGTCTGTTGAAGTTTTGATCCCAAAACTATTCTATGGCCTCCGAAGTACTCCGAAGTTTGTATCGCAAATCCAAATTCTTAACCAAGTTTATATACGGTGAATGATTACATAACATAGTCTACGGTACTCGAAAAGCCTCAAAGCACCCCTAGAAAATTCATAGTGCAAGAGTTAGGTGATCTTGGTCATCCAAACTACTCTGGAATTCAGTTTTCTTAAGATCTAAAGCATCTTCCATCATTTGTGTTCACTCTGTTCAAGAAATTCAGTCACGTTGATGTCCAGTAGACCTCGCAATGCTACGAGAAACTTGATATTGTGGAAGTTGGACATTTCATGAAATACAAATGGCCTCCAATACACATGAAGTTTGGATTTCAATATCTACATACTGTATCATGCTTTAATTGTAAAAAAAAAATCATGGATTGTTGTATATACTGCTGATGGAGCCTCAGTGCACAACTATAATGCTTTTGGAACATTAATGGATATTCCAGGCTTTCCAAACTATTCTGGAATTAGTACCTTCAAGGCCTACCGGCTCTACTCATGTTTCTCTTCACTCTATCGGCATAATTCTTTCACGATTGTGTCCGTTGCACCTCCTAATATATACACTTGCATATAATTGGACACAATGTATTCCTTCAAGACATCTGCCTAGAATTCATCCAAGAATCCCTCTAGGAATTTCTCCAGAAATTCCCCGAAAAATTCCTCAAAAAACCTGCAGGTTATCCTCCAGAAATTCTTTCAAAAAGTACTCCAGGGGTTTATCCGAGATTACTTTCAGGCATTTCTCCAGAAATTCTTTCAGGAATCCTTGAAGAAATTTTTCAAGGAATTTGTACCGAAATTACTTCACAAAATCCTCCAGGATCGTCCAGGAATTCCCCCAGAGATTTTTAAAGATTTTTTTTCAAAAACTCCTCCAGAAATCCGTTCACGACCTTCAGAATCCTTCAGGAAACCTGTTGAAGTTCCTCAAGAAAATACTCCTGGGATTACTCTAAGAATTCGTCTGAGAATTCGTTCGGGGGTGTTTCTCCAAAAATTTCTTAAGGAATTATTCCAAAAACTCCTCCCAAAATTACTCCAGGAACTCCTTCAGGAATTCTTCAATAAATTCTTTTTGGAATGTCACTAGAGAATCCTACAGAAATTTCTCCAGAAATTATTGCGAAAACTTCTTCAGGATGTCTTCCAGGAAATCCTCTTATTATACCTTCAGGGATTCCCCCGAGAATTCCTTCAGGATTTCCACCAAAAATTCCTTAAGGAATTCCTCCAAGAAATTATCCAGAAATTTCTCCAAGAATTCATCCAGGAATTCCTCCAAGACATCCGCCTAGAATTCTTCCAAAAATCCCCCCGAGAATTTCACAAAGACTTCTGTCAGGAATTTTGCCAGAAATACCTCCGGGTATTTTTTTCAAGAAAATACTTCAAGAATTCATCCAAAAAATCCTTCAGAAATTCCTTCATGAATACCTCCAAGATTCTTCAGGAAACCTCCAGAAACTCCTCAAGAACATACTTCCAGGAACTGCTCTGGGACTTCTTCCAAGAATCCCTCCAAGAATCCCTCCTGGAATTTTCCCAACAATTTCTCCAGATATTGCACCACAACTTCTGCTAAGAATTTCTCCAAGAATCCGTTTCTTTCAAGAATTCTGGCATGAACTCTTAATAAGAATTTCTCCAAGACCTGCTTCAAAACTTCTGTCAAAAATTACTCTAACAATCCCACCAGTATGTTCTTATGAATTCATCAAGGAATACCACCAAGGATTTTGCAATAAATACCTTCAGGAATTCTTCCAAGAAAACCTCCAGAAATTCCCCTAGAAATGCCTACAAATTTGATTTTTTGGTTGAGTTCCTGGAGGATTTCCTGGAGTATTTCCTGTTAGAATTCATGGAGTAATTGCTGGAAAATTCCTAAAATAATTTCTGGAGGAATTCACGTGAGCAATTCCTAAAGTATTCCCCGGAACAATTCCTGGAGTAATTTCTGGAGGATTTCCTGGAATAATTGTTGAAGGGATTCCTAGAGAAATTCCTGGAGGATTTCCTGGAGGAATTCTTGGAATATTCCTTGTAGGAATTCATGGAGTATTTCCCGGAACAAATCCTAGAAAAAATCCTGTAGTAATTCCAGGAGGAATTCGCAGAGATTTCTTGAAGAAATTACTGGTGAAATTTCTGGAAGAATTCCAGGAGGAATTACTGGAGGAATTTCTGAAGGAATTCTTGGATTATTTCCTGGAGGAATTTCTGGAATATATTCTGGAGATATTCGTAGAGTAACTCCTGGAGGAATTTCTAGAGTAATTCCTGGAGGAATTCCAAGAGGAATTCCTGAAAGAATTCCTGGAGTAACTTCTGGAGTATTTGCTGGAAAATTTTCTGGAATATATCCTGGAGTATATCCTGGAGGAATTACTGGAAGAATCCCTGGAGAAATGCCTGGAGGAATTCCTGGAAGAATTCTTGGATGAATTCCTGGAGGAATTCCTGGAGGAATTCGCGAAGGAATTTCTGGAGGATTTCGTGGAGGAATTCCTGGAGGATTTCGTGGAGGAATTTCTGGAGGATTTCGTGGAGGAATTCCTGAAGGAATTCTTGGAGGATTGCTGGAGGAATTCCTGAAGGAATTCCTAGATTATTTGCTGGAGGAATTTCTGGAATATATCCTGGAGATATTCGAAGATTTATTCCTGGAGAAATTTCTAGAGTAATTCCTGGAGGAATTCCTGAAGGAGTTCATGGAGTAAGGGGCTGTCCATAAACCACATAGACCAAAATTTGGCCATCTTAGAACCACCCCCCCCCCCGCCTTGTAGACTTTTTTTCCATACAAACATTTTGAAATTTGTATGGAGCGTGGACTTTCCCCCCAAAAAGTCTACGTGGTTTATGAACGGCCCCTAATTCCTGAAGTATTTGCCGGAAGAATTTCTGGAATATATCTTAGAGTACATCCTGAAGGAATTCCTATATTATTTGTTGTAGGAATTTCTGGAATATGTCCTGGAGTATATCCTGGAGAAATTCGTAGAGTAATTCCTGGAGGATTTCCTGAAGGAATTCCTGAAGAAATTCCTGAAGTAAATCTTGGAATATTTGCTGGAAGAATTTCTGGAATACATCCTGGAGGAATTATTGGAGAAATCCCTGGAAGAATTCCTGGAGGAATGACTGATGGAACTCCTGAAGAATTTCTGGAGGAATCCCTGTGAGGAATCCGTGGCGGAACCCCTGTTGGGATTGCTGAAAAAATTCGGGGTTTATTTTGGTAAAATTCTTGGATGAATTACTAGAAATTTTATTTTGAGGACGCCGTAGAAGAATTTCTGAAGGAATCCCTTAATGAATTCTCAGATGAATAAAGAGTTATTCATAGAGGAAGTCGTGGAGGTATTTTTGGAGAAACTACGAGGGAAAATTGCCCGGAGAAATTCCCTGGAGGAATTCCTGGAGTGATCCCTGGAAGAATTCCTGCAGGAATCCCTGGGGAAATTTCTGGAAGAATTCCTTGAGGAATTTCTAAAGAAATTCCTGGATTAGTTGCTGAAGGAAATCCTGGATGAATTACTGAAGGAGCTCCGGAGGGATTTCTGGAGGAATACCCAAATGAATTCATAGATGAGTCCATGGAGGAAGTCATGGAGGAATTTGTAAAGGAATCCCTGGGGGTATTCCTGAAGGAATTCCTGGAGGAATTTCTAGAGGAATCGCTGGAGGAATCCCTAGAAGAATTCGTAGGAAAATTCCTGGTGGAATCCATGGAAAACTTCCTGGAGGAATCCCAGAAGAAATTTCTACAAAATCTCTTGGGAAATTACCTGGAGGAGTTTTCAGAGAACTCCTGAAATCGTTGGGGGAATCCCGAAGAATCCTCGGTTATCCATGAACTTAGGTTGGCCAAGGACTTTCGCGAGTAGGCGCCTTAAGATCTATAAGCGTAATCGATGGATTGTAGTTCGTGCTGAGAATAAATGTTTTACTAAAATCAGGGAACTTTAATATTTGAGGGGATAAAAGTTTGTTTTTGAGTGTTACGAAGGCTTGTTTACATTGTTCATTCCAGACAAATTTTGCATTTTTACGCGATAAAGCATTTAATGGAGCAGCTACATCAGCGAAGTAAGGAATGAAGCGTCTGTAGTAATTGCAGAACGCAACAAATCTTTTTACTTCATCTGCTGTTTTTGGCTCGGGATAGTTCAAAATTGAAGAGTATTTGCTTTTATCGGGTTGAATACCCTGTTCGGATATGTGATGTCCTAAATAGGTACCGTGCCATGCCCTAATACCGTGTGCCTCCTAATACCGTGTATTTGACAAAAAACTCAAATATTTAACTAAGTGTATTATTTTTTTAACTGAGTAACTAGTTCAATCATTAGCATATTAAACCTTCTTAAGTTAGGCGTGATAAATTTGCCACATATTTACAAAAATAAGCAATTAAAAATATTTACAGAATGTGAGTGCGAAGTACCAATACACGGTATTAGGGCATGGTTCCTTTTGTGTTCCAAATACCGTGTTTCGACTAAAACTTGCAAACTGAAAATATTATTGATACTTTTTACTTTATAAATCATTTGCACAAACCTCTAGGCAACGTTTGACGCACAGGTTCTTTTAAGTGTGAACTTAGTATGATTGATATAGTGATGATTCAAAGGACCAGCAATGTATGCGGGTCGCATACACGGTATTAGGAACAATGCTATGTTTTACAATTTTGATTTTAACAATGGATTAAACATTGGGAATACCATTAATCATATTTATTATACATAATACAGACAATAAGCAATAATATAGCGTTTGAAAAATCAAGAAACGTGGATTATTGATTTTTACAGGGCTCTTTGAAGTGAAGAGCGTCCTTAAGGTCACGGTATTAGGGCATGGCACGGTAACATCCGCACAGAAAAAATTACATTTTGAAGGGTTCAATTTCAGGTTGAATTTTCGTAATTTATCAAAAACTTTTTCGAGGTTAGCCAAATGATGATCAACTGAGCATCCGACTACGATTATGTCGTCTATGTATAGGAATGCACTCTCTGGAGGCAATCCACTCAGAGCAATAGTCATCATTCTCTGAAAACTATTTGGTGAAATATTCAGACCGAACGGAAGTCGGTTGAACTCAAAATGACCAGAAGACGTGGAGAAGGCTGTGAATTGCTTAGAACTTTCATCGAGTTCAACTTGATGGAAGCCGGACATCAGGTCTAATGTGCTGAAATATTTCGCTCGACCGAGTTGATCGAGGATGTCGTCTATTCTGAGTAAAGGGAATTTATCGGCAACTATTTTCTTATTTAGTTGCCTAAAATCTACTACCAAACGCCATTTTTTAGTGTCTGTTGTGGACTTCTTTGGTACAAGAAGTATGGGGGAATTATAGGGCGATACAGAAGGTTGTATTATATTATCATTTAAAAGTTTATCGACTTGTGTATTAATTTCTTGTCGATGACGGGCTTGGTGGTCTAGTGGCTACCGCTTCTGATTCGTATGCAGAAGGTCATGGGTTCAATCCCTGGCCCGTCCTTTTCATCCTACTTTGTATCTTTCTATCCACTTTCTCTCACTCTCTCTTCTCTACATATACAACTCATGTATATTCATATGTTCATAGCCATCGCTAGAACCAGAAACGAATTGAAAAAAGTCGTTTCCCTCCCTTCCAACTTCCACTCACAGCACAGTGTATGTTTAACGCCTATAAGTTATGCAACCAAAGCGTGCTGTGCCGCTTGACCTTATTCACCTTATTCACCACACAATCTATCACGAACACTATAAATAACCCTATCCATGGATCGCATCACCGACCCAACGGTGACTCCCAGATCTCCCATCCTTTCCGTCTAACAAAATACCCCAGTCCGTGCGGGTTGTGGGACGCAGAGTGCTCTCGGTCTCTAGTAGCAACAACCAGTACACTCTAACATTCCTTTCCCTTCCCAGCTGACTATAAGGACTTGGCCGGCGCCGTTATTGATCAAATATGCATGAGCTGCCAAAATTGCACTTTGAGAATAAGTGGAGTGTCCCAGCCCCTTATTCAGTTGGATCACAGTGCAACTGGTACCAGTTCAGATCAATCACGGAGGAGCAACCATTGACATGTATAGTCAGAATTGATCGTTGATCGTTTTTGTGTATTAATTTCTTGTCGATGAATTTCCGGTGACCGATAGTTTTTAATGTATACCGGTACGTTGTCAGACATATTAATATTCTGCTTGTAGAAATTATTGCTTGAGAGTGTATCTCCTTCTAAAACAAAGATGTCGTTAAATTTCCCACAAAGATTCGACAGCTTTTGTTTATACATTTCAGGTGTATTTTTCAATTTTAACTCCTCAAAGAGTTTTTGTTCTCGTTCTTTTTTGTTAGATTTGTCGTAATTAAGAATATTATAATTTTTAAGTGGTACGTAAGTCCTTTCAAAATTTTTGTCAATCCGTATGGTATCATCATTCGTGTTGATTAATTTCACGACGTGATTTTTAGAGTTTACTATTGCGTTAGCACAATGAACTCCAGGTTTAATTTCATTAGCTAGTAAAACATAATTGTCGTTAATTTTTTCGAAATAAACGTGTTTAAAAATTTCACATCTTGGTGGTAAAACCAAATCTCCGTTCAAATTGTCCTCAATTGGAATTTCTAGTATTTCTCCGTTGCTAATGACTGTTAGAACCCAAGTATCGTAATTAATGGAGCAATGATATTTGGTAAACAAATCTCGACCGAGAATTCCGTCTGTCGGTATTGGGAAGTTTTGATCGACTAATTGAAATTTATGTTGCACTGAAATACCATTGAAAAACGTGATATCTGTTGAAGCAGTTCCGATAGTCTCTGTAGATAGGTTATTTATGCCGATTATCTGACATTTTTCTGAGGAATTAATCGAATGGGATTGTTTTAGCGAATTGATTTTAAAAATTGAAACTTCGGCACCAGAATCAACTAGCAAGGTTGATTCTGTTGTTGAAAATTTTAATTTTGGGTATACAAAATTGCTGCAGGATGTATTAATTTGGAAGCATTGTCCATTATTTAGTTTCGAGTTACATGATGTATAACCTGCCCCTGCGGTTGAGTCGGCTGTTGCTGCTGATGTATGATGTTTTGGGGTTGGCCTTGATATGCTCTTTGGCTCCCAACCTGGCCCAGTTGAGGAGCTAGTTGGTTTTCCGATTGTGCAAAGAAAACGCGTGGAGCTTGAGAGCGAAATCTGCCACGTTGATTGCGATTAAAATTTTGGTGATTTTGCCTCTGATAACCATTGAAGTGGATTTCAGGGCGATGGTTCGATGAGCCGCGTGATTGGTATCTTCCATTTCGACCACGATTTCCGTTACCACGGCTCCTATGATAGCTGTTCGTGGAACGGCTATCACTGTATGTATTAAACCTAATATTTTGAGAGCGATAATGTAGAACGCTATTCGTATTATTTCCCGCTGAATCGTTTTCGGTAACCTTTTCAACCGCTGATGTGAGGGTGGTGAACTGTCCAGCCTTCAGGAGAAGTCTGGTTTCAGAATTTTTTACTCCTGCTACAAGAGCTTTAACTCCTGCTTTTACAGCCATTTTTGTAGCTGTATCAACTGGAACGTCTTCGCTTATATAGGCGCGTTCCAAATCTAAAGTGAGCTTCTCAATTTGCTCCGTAAATTTTCCAACATCGCCGTTCTGCTTTGTAGCGTTTAATTTTGCAACCACTGTTTCGGGTGCAGTTCGAATTTTACATTAATCCTCCAGTTTTTGTATTATAACATCAACATCTTCTGGGTTATCCCCAACTGCTGCTCGCGCTTTGCCTTCCAGGCGGGAAAGTATTACCTGGAGGGCAATCGCACGATTATCAACGGTCAGCAGCGACTTGCACGCTTTAAGAGCGGCTATCGTGCTGTTCAATTTCTCTCCATCACCATTGTACAAGGGAACTAGTATTGGAATTGTTCTAATAACTTCCATCAATTGTGCCATTCTTAAGGATTTATTTATTTTACTAGTGAAAATAATAGCTGTTACCGTTGCTTTGAATGAAATAACCTCAGTTTTACTTTTTAGCTCAACTAAAGACACTATAGCTTGATGGACTTGTTTTGCTTTTTCTAAGATAAAGTTATTTTCTACTGAATTTTCTACTTTTGTGAGGTTTGTTAATTGAGCAAGTAGAATATTTGCCAAATCTTTCTGTTTAAACAAAATTCTTTTAGAAGAGCGTACGTCAATCTTTTGTTTTAGATCGTTATAAATTGCTTTTAATTTTTCGTATTTATCCTTCATTGAGTTCTATGAAGTAATGAACCATTGGCTAATACAAAATTTACTGGTGTTCGCTACTCACTCATTTACTCATACTGGACTCTCAGTTCTGCTATAGGTTGGCCTCGCCAAGCGGTGTGCTTCGGGCATTTGTGATTTTTAAAATTGAAGAATCTGGATCATCTGCTATACCATGTTCAGCGCCGCAATTGATTTCGCCGCTTTGAGCGCAATCCTCTGCTCACGCTTTTTATACAAACCATATAGCACTATGGCTAAAAGGATGGCGACCACGATGAGTATTAACCACAGCAATAATGTTTGCAGCTCGTGGTGCTCGTCGTGCGTTTGCTGGTTCTGTACGACTGTGGTGAGATGTAAATCACCGTTTTCGTTATGTTGTTTACTTTGGTGTTTACCCATAATCACTTTAACTCCACTTGGATTAATTAATATCCTTTTCTAAGTTTCTCTCAGACTTAGAACCTGCACGGTTCGCCATGTGAATAAGTCGGAGGTTCGTTGTAGAATGAATCTTTATTCTCTTCGATCTTACTTGCTAGGTTACATCGATTGATTGGTTAATGGTAGAGATAGACAATGTATAAGTGAGACGGATAGAGTTGCGCTGTGCCAGAGTGTAATGGGAACCAGATGTAGGTCAGTTAGGTGCAATGCTTTGCAATGCACATCGATGCGTTGCAATGCATTGCTGAGTGTTGAATTTCAGATCGTTTACTTTATGCTTCCGGGTTAGCTTCTCACGCCACATGTTGGCTGGGAAGTGTCATTTGATTTGGGTGCAAAAAAGAGGTTTGTCTACTCAAGTGGTTTTCGAATAGACTGTGGGATACAAGGATGGTTCTTCGCGGTAGGCAATAATGGTAAATTATATGTGCAGGCACAGCACAGTAGTTACATTACTACATAATTCTGTAGATACGTAGTTTTCACAGATATTTCCAAGTATGCTCTAGGCCATCCAATAATTTCCGCGAATAAAGAATTTAAGATCTACAAGCGTAATAAATGGATTTTTAATACATTACTGATACGGTGTAACATCCTACAGATCCATAGATTGCCCTTGTAGATCTTAAGGCCTCTACTCGCGGAAGCTCTTAGAGACTTAGAATATCTTTGGAGATTTGTTCTCTTCAGCTCAATGATCCATGGTCCTGTTTGATCTTGCACCGTATAAGTAATGTCAGAACAATCCATTGATTTCACTTGTAGATCTTAAGACTTATACTCATGGAAGTTCTTGGAGGACCTAGAAGATCTTTGGCAATCATTTCTCAACAGAACTATGCTCCCTGGACCTGTAGGACGCTACACTGTATCAGTAATGTGACAACAAACCATTGATAGCGCTTGTAGATCTTCAGGTCTTTACTCATGGAAGTTCTTGGGGGACCTAGAACATCTATGGAAATTGATTGCTTACAGAAAAGTGGTTCATGGACCTGTAGGATGTTACAACGTATTACAAATGTAACAATAATCCATTGATTACGCTTGTTGGTCTTAAGGACAAGGTATTTGGAGTAAATTGCTCAAAATTTCTAGAGCACCGTTTTTTAGAGCCGTTGAACGGATGTGGTTGAAAATGCATCACGCTGTTGACAACTACTGAACAATTAGCGTGATGCATTTTCATCCAAATCCGTTCAACGGTTCTAAAAAACGGTGCTCTAGAAATTTTGAGCTATGTACTCCAAAGGCCTCGTGGAAATTCTTGGAGGACCTATAACATCTTTGGAAAAGGTTCCTTACAGAAAAACGGTTCTTGGACCTGTAGGATGTTACAACGTATTAGAAATGTAACAACAATCCATTGATTACGCTTGTAGATCTTGAGGCATTTACTCGTGGATGTTCTTGGAGGTCCTAGATCATCTTTGGAAATTATTTCTCTGCAGAACTATGCACTCTGGACCTGTAGGATGCTACACTGTATCAAAAATGAGGCAACAAACCTTTGGTAACGCTTGTAGATCTTCAGGTCTGTACTCGGGAAAGTTCTTGGAGGACCTATAACATCTTTAGAAAAAGTTCCTTACAGAAAAACGGTTCATGGACCTGCAACATGTTGCATCATATCAATCATGTGAGAACAATCCATTGTGTACGCTTGTAGATCTTAAGGCCTCAACTCGCGGAAGTTCACGAAAGACCTAGCATATGGAATGAATAGGAAATGAATACTCTTCAGTACAATGCTCAATGGCCCTCTGGGATGTTACAACGTATCGGTAATATGGCTAGAAATCATTGGCTAGGTTTGTAGATCTTCAGGCCTTTACTCGCGGAAGTTTTTGGAGATCAAAATTGCAGGTCATGTTTGAAAATTATTTATTTACAGAACAATGCTCCATAGACCTGTACAATGTTGCACCGTATCAGTATTGTAACAACAATCAATCCTTTCGCTCGTAGGTGTTGAAGCCTTCATTCGAGAAAGTTATTGGGTGTCCTGGAACATCTTTCTCTACACCTCCTTGCTCCATGGACCTGTGGGGTGCTGGCAGTCTCCTTGATCCTTCGCTTCGTCCGTATGAGCAGTCCATAACACCCCGAAATATCCTCTGCGATCTTCCTTGGGAACAGTATGCACTCTGCTCCCCATAACCCATCCCTTGTCCCCTTCCCCACTAATCCCTAGATTCAACCCGAACTACTATCTACCCCTTCCCTTTCCTTATTAACTCTCAAAAACAATCATCGAATATCTGAAGGTCAGAATATTTCAAATATTTTCAGATTTCCCTCAGTTTTTTTACACCTATTCCCGAATTAGCAATGTATTTTTACACGGTTTCTAAAATTAACACGGTTTTTTACATGGTTTCGCGAATTGACACGGTTTTTTTTACATGTTCTTTTGTACGGTACGTATCCCCCTTGTAAAAAAAAGACCTTAGTGTTATATTATGAGGTGCAACAGCCACATTCGTAAAAGAATTATGCCGATAGAGTGAAGAGAAGCAGGAGTAGCGCTTGTAGACCTTGAAGGTTCTAATTCCAGAAAAGTTTGGAAAACCTGGAATATCCAATGAATGTACCAAAAGCATTATAGTTGTTCACTGAGGCTCCATCAGCAGTATATACTTCAATCCACGAATATTTTTTACTATTGATGCATGATACAGTATGTAGATATTGAAAGCGAAACTTCAAAATGTATTGGAGGCCATCTGTATTTCACGGAATGTCCAACTTCCACAATATCGAGTTTCTCGGAGCATTGCGAGGTTCTAATGGACATGAACGTGACTAAATTCCTTGAACAGAGTGGACACAAATGATGGTAGATGTTTTAGATCTTAAGAAAATGAATTCCAGAGTAGTTTGGATGACCTAGATCACCCAGATCAATTTTCCAGGGGTGCTTTGAGGCTTTTTGAGTACCGTAGACTATGCTCTGTGATCATTCATCGTAACATTGGGTTTTGAATGTTGGATTTGTGACACAAACTTCGGAGTACTTTTGAGGCCTTAGAATAGCTCTGAGATCAAAACTTCAACAGACCATCAAAAAGGGGGAGGTACCATGCATTTCTTAGCACAACTATTCCCCTTGACTATAAAAAAGACTCTAGGGTAAAATGTTTTAAAACATAGAAGATGTTGTATTTGTACCAAAAGAAGATCGTCCCAGATGATTTCGGGTTATTGTAAGCTACTCGTCTAATTCTAGCAAACTTAGCTGACGTTCGGTTCTTAGGATGGCTATTAGAATCCTCACTGCACAAACAATCACCTGAATATCGCACTGTCTTCTTTTTATTATTATTATTATTATTATTTTCAGGCTCCATCCGTCGGTTTCTGGCCTCTCGACCGATGGCCAGCTTGGGTAAACTATCCTACAGTGTGTACGTGTTGCACGTCCCCCTGCTGAGGCTAATGGTCAACAACATGCCCACATTGATGGAGGCCACCGTACCCAGTGTAGGAGCGCTTATGTTGCGATTGGTTGTTCTATCGTACGCCCTCGGATTGGTGGTGTACTTGGTGCTTGAACAACCGACGTTCCAGTTGCTGAAACATTACATTTTGGATCGATCGTCGAATAAGGTTAAGAAAGCGGAGTAAAGTGATGCCATTGATGAGCTGAATAAAGTACTCTTTGAATGGTTTTACCCGGGGCGAATTTTATATCCTGAAGAACTGCAAAAGAATCACGGCGAATAATCGTGTTCAAGGGGCTTTTACCCATAGACCTTTTTTGTTGTTCTTCAATGCCAAGTACTAACGCTCATAAGAAATGTCCCATAAAAGTAACGACACAAGCGTAGAGATGACTGAGCCGAAATAGAACCCCACTAGTGCGATATTGTTAATTACTCACGAAATGGGCAAAGGTTCAGGTACGACTGTTCAGTCCTGGCTGGAAGTTGAAGGAGCAAGCATGGCTCAGTGATTCGGTTTTAAATTGAGTGATAAGTGTATTGGTAATGCCCAGAATGGCTGTTCTATGGAAAGTGGTGGTAATTGCGGTGGTTATGATACAGTTCGTGAAGAGTGTCTTTGGCGATGATTTTATTGAGTGTAAGAGGATTTTGTTTCCATCAATATTAGTGTTTTTCTTCTATCTTTATAAAACTCAACTTTTACCTTTTAAAAGGAGAAGCAGAACTCTCTTCTGTGTTCTACTTTATTCTTCTACTACTACTAAAGTGTGGTATGGTCAAAATTTGGTCACACCATTTTTTTCATAACTTTTGACTGCGTACACCAAAACAGCTTATTTTTGGATCAGTAATGGTACATTATATGTAGCTTATACCATAACATTCTCATCAAAATCCATTAGGTCTTGGTTGATATAAAGATAAAATCAACGACTTGCCTTTTTAACTGCTAACAATGTCGGTAAAGTAGATTTTGGTCGGGGAAATAGCACTGAATGATAACTAAATGATAACAAAACCTGTTATCAATCAGCTGTATTTGTTCATGTTGATAACTAAATGTAATATTAATTAAAATACTGTATAACACAATTAGTTATCAACTTGACCTCAATAATAACTTAACTTCTTATCATTTTGGTATTCGTGGAGTAAATTTGAGTTATCATTTTTTGTTATGTTGTCTCTTAATTCAACCTAAATGATAACAAACTCAATTATCAAACGAATGATAACCAGGTAACAAAACTTGTTATCATTTTGTTATCTGCCTTTGCTCATACAATGTACCATTACTGGTCCAAATTCAGCTAAGTATTTTGGGGTACCGTAAACCGGGGTCAAATTGATCTTCGGGTCGAAATTGATCAAACGTTGGTCTGTTAGAAAAAGCATATTTTTAAAAGTTTCGTTTTAAGAATCGTGCTGTTGAAATCTGATACTTAATGCTATTTGTGAGGACACTATTCAAAAAATGCTTTATCTACTTGAAAAACGACTGATCAATTTCAACCCAGAGATCAATTTGACCCCGGTTTACGGTACGCAGTCTATGGAAAAAATTGTATGACCAAAATTTGACCGTACCACCCTTTACAACTGTAATTCCATGAAAATAGAGTCAATGAAGACAAATCAATAATGTCAGTTAGGCCCTAATGAAAAATCAATTTCGCTGCCGCAACAACAAAAATAACAAATTGATAACACCGATAACACAGTTTATTATCAAAGTGATATCATTTTATTATTCGCCTTTGCCCGGGATAATTTTTCCTAATCAGCATGATATTTTTAGTTGTAAAATATAAATTCAATGATCAGCAAGTGTATATAAACCATAAATACGATTTCTAGAATTTCTAGAACACCATATGCTGTTATCGTTTGGTAATGATACCTCTAGAAGTTGCCGGAGATTTATTCTGAAATTTCTCCAATAATTTCTCAAAGAATATTGTACAAAAACGTTCTTCCGATAAATCTCCTGGGTGAAATATTTTTTACGATTTTTTTGTGGAGTTATTACAGGAACACTTTTCTATGATTTCAGCAAGAATTCCTCATAAGATACCTTCGCATGGTGACGATGGGTATTATCGGCAGGTTTGTTCTCTTCATCATGAGGGGTTTTTGTCGGCCAAATTTCCTGAAACTTGGTCATATAATTCAGCTTGGTTGGGAAAGTTTTGAGGCTAAACTTGAGTTCAACAGTTTAAAAAACCCCCCCTGACAAAGAGAACAAAACTGTCAAACATACACAATTTCCCTTATTTCAGTATTTTTTTAATTTTCCCAGAAATTCCTCTGCAAATTTTTCCACAGATTCTTCAAGATATTTCTCTCGGTGTTTCTCCGGATATTCATCTAGCTATTCTTTAAAAAATCAATTTCCGCAGAAATTCTCTAAAATATTATAAAGGAATTGCTGTAGCGAATCCTTCAGAAGTTCATTCAAAAATTACTACAGTTATTTTTTCAGTATAATTCGTCTTGATATTCTTGAAGGGAATTTTCCAGAGGTTCCTCCAGGTATCCATTTCAAAATTCAGAAATTCATTTTTTACAGGTAGCTTGCTAGAATTTATAGCTGGAATGTTATAGCTTCTCGAATGGTTTCTTTCTAGAATCCCTACGAAAATTCTCTCAGGAAATTCCCCTTGAAAATTCTCAGAAGTTCCTCTAGGCACTCTAGGGGGTTTCTCAGAAGTTCTTTAGAAATTCCTCCAGGAATTGCATCATAAACTTCTCTAGGGATGTATTGAGACCTTTCTTTAGGGATTCTTTCAGAAAATTTCCTAGGGACGCTTCAGAAATCCCTTCAGAAAACACATCCGGATTTATTTACTGGCGTTTCCTCAAGAAATTATTCTTGCAATTACTGTATAGCATTCTCGTAATTTTCAGGCACTCTTCGAAACACTAAATTTCTTAAGAAATATCTTTTAGAGATTTTGTTACAAAAATAAAAGAAAATTAATTATCACAAAGGATTCATATATACATATATATGTATATCATGACACATAAAACCCTACAAATGCATAATATAGTGACATCACAAATTGACACATCACGACACAGAACATAAATGTGCCCTGTTATCCAGATGGATAACATCTTCCGATCACAGAATGACGAGGTTTCATGTATGTATTGGGTTGAGTCCATCAGTCATCCTGGAATTGTATTTTAGTTGGCAGTTTTCCTTTTAGTTCACAGCATTATTATCCTTGGCACTTCTTCAGCAGTTTTCAAGAAATTTCTCAAAAAAATTATCTTAAAACTGGTCCACGGGTTTTCTCAGAAATTTCTTCAGAAACACCTGCTGGTATTCTTTAAGGGATTCTATTGAAAACTCATTCAAGGATTGCTACATAAGTTTCTTCATGTATTACTTCACACATTTCTGAAGGAATTCCGCAATATTGTCATTTTTTTCAAGAATTCTTTTTTGAATTTATCCGAATCTTCTAGAAATTTCTCAATGAATTCTTCTAGAAACTTCTCCAGGGTTTTTTTTCCAGGAATTTCTCCAAACGTGTCTTCAAAAAATGCAATTCCTCCAGAAACTGTTTTATTAAATTATTGCTTGAATTTCTTCAGAGGTACATTCACTTACCACTCAATTTATTCAGGAATGCCCGATAACATTGCAAAACTCGGGAATTTGGAAACTTCTCTAGAAAATTCTCAAGGGATACTTCTGCAAGTCCCTCCAAGTATTCCTCAAGGCATTGCTTTGGATTTATTTGGACCTTCCTTCAAGGATTCTTTCAGAATTATTTTTCCAAAGATTTTCTCAACAATTCCTACATCAATCACTCCAGAATCTATTCATTAGCATTGTTCAAGAGATTGTTTTTTTTCTTGAATTTCTTCAAAATTTCATTTTTTTAATTTTTCAAGTTTTTGTTTTATTGGTACTGCAGGATTTTTTTAAACAAAAACTACTCCAGGCAATGGTCTAGGGATTTTTGTGTACAAATTCCTTCAGATATCGTAAAAGCCAATTTACAAATTTTCTGAGAATTCCTTCAGGTACCTCGAGGAGTTCTTTCAATGATTCCTTTAATTCTTCTGGGATCCCTTAGAAATTTATTGAGAGGAGGAAGAAGACGAATTATACCAATCCATTTATTTGTGATTTCTTCGGAGTTTTTTTTTAAATATTCCTTCAGGAATCAGTCAGGAATATTCATATATTTTCCTAGGTATTATCCAAGGCATTCATCCAGAATATGCACAACAAATAACTACAGAAATTGCTTCAGGAAGTTTTGTTCAAGAAATCTCATAAAAATAAGTCGGGAATTTATTCTAGGAGTTTCCAAATTTATTTCTAGGAGTTTTTTGAGTAATTTCTCGACAGGTTTTTTTTTCATGGATTTTATGAGACGATCCTCCAAATATTTCTTAGAAATTCTTCAATGTTGAGGAAATATCTGGAAGAATTTCTGAAAATTCCCGGGAAGAATACCTGAACAAATTCTGCAGTGATCTCTAAAACATCCGAGGAGATATTTCTGGTTAAACTGCATGGGTAATTTCTAATTGAAGAAATTTTACAAAGAGTTATTAGTAACGCGTTGAGAAGAATTGGCGAAGAAATCTCTTCAGAATTTGTAAAAAAATATAAGAATATCTTAAAACTTCATTATTGAAAAAGTTTAAAAGAAATTAAAAACTCCTTGCTAATTTTCCTGAAGAAATCCCTAAATATTTGAGAAATTCTCTGGAGATAAAAATATCTTCTCTAAGGAATTTCGGAAGTTATCTTCAGTAGAATCCTTTAAGAAATCTTAAGAAGCACATTTGAATGAAATACCAGTGGAATTTATGAAGGAATCTCAGGATAAATTTCTTAAGAACTTAGTATTGGAAATACTAAGAGGAAGTTCCGGATAAATTTCTAAGGTAACACATGGAGGAATATCTGAAGGAAATCCTGAAGGAATCTCTGTATGAGCTCTTGCAGGAATCTCTGGAAAAGTTCCTGCCTGAATCACTGAAAGTAATAATGCGAGAATCTCTGGAGGAATTTCTGCAGGATTTACTGGATGAATCCTTGACGAAATTTTGGAATACATTCGTGTGGGAATTTCCAATGTAATCCCTGGAGAAATTTCTGAAAAAATCTGTGGTTGGCTTCATTAAAAAATATCTGATCAATTTTCTGAAGAAATAATTGGAAAGCCCTCTCGAAAAAACCACGGGAAATGTGATTGGAGAATCTTTGAAATATTTTTAAAGAATCCCTGTAGAATACTTTTAAAGCATCTCGATGATTTTTTTAACAAATGCCCAGAAGAATTTATGAAGTAATTCCTGGTGGAGTCTCAGAAGGAACCCAGATAAACCAACCCAAAAGAATTCTTGGAGAATAATTTAGAGAAATTCGTAACGAGATATCTGAAATTCTGAAGGAATTCATGGATGAATATTGAAAGAAAGCCATAGCCATTTTTATGGACAAATGTTTTGAGGGATTTTTGAAGGAATTTCCAGGAAAATTTCTTAAGGTATCCTTGGACGGATTTCTGAAGCAGTTTTTGTAAGAATTTCTGTAGCAGTCTAAGAAAGATTTTCTTGTAAAAATCCTAAATTTCAGGAGAGTCCTCTAAAAAGAATTCCGAGAGAAATTCTTAAGGAGATGCTGAAGCGATCCATGGAATTCATGGAGCAGAAGGATAAAAAAAATCTAAATTAATTTCTGGAATAATCTCTAGGAAAATTTGGAGAAAATTCATAAGGAAATCAACAATTTTCTGAAGGAATCAATAGAATGATTCCTGAAAGATTTCGAAAAGAAATCTTTGAAAGCATTTTGTGTACACTAAGTCTTAAGCACTGACCGAGGGGCGATTCATGTATTTTCGATGCAGCCCTGCGTATTGAAATTCGAATTGATGTATTTTCTATGATTAACATGTATTTTTTTGCATTAAAGGCTGTTCACACCAAAATCCGGACAAAGTATTTATCCTGTTTCTTAGTCTAATTACCACGGAATGGGATGAAACTTTCTATGCTCAAGACTGATACATATGTAGATGAACGAAAATAAAATACATTGTTCTCTAAATCACCTTCCGTATTCAGGATGGGCCATCTGAGATGACCATCTGAGTTAGCACGCAGAAAATCTGTTTTGCACAAAAGCTTTGAAAATTCGTATTCGTTATTAACAAGTTCTCCCAAAATTACGTTGAATTGTAATGGACGATGAAACATACTGCCTCAGAAAATTCGAATATCTCACCGGACAGGATTTTAACACAACAAAATTACCATAAAGAAGATGCTGATCGTCTGAAACGAAAATTTAAAACCAAATTCCCTGAATGAAATTAAGTATGACAAGCAATATGTTCGTGAGAGCTAAAATTTCCGATTTTTGTAACAACATATGTCTACGTTGAGATTTTTTCGGAAGAATGCCGCCAAAAGCGTCTCTTACGTTTTCTGAACATAAAAAAAACATGTGATCTTGTTCTGGTCAGATTTGACCAATTGCCATTACGTTAAAGATACAATCACTTGATACTATCAAAACAACGTTGCTTATGTAACCAAGGAATGTTATCCACCAAACCGTTCACAGCTGCGACCAATTGAGTCATACTGGTCTGTTATTGGTCTATGGTGAAGGAAGAAGACCTCAAAAAGCAGTGTAGAGGCGTCAACGATCCAATAATTTCGTTCTCAGTGACATATTTCTTAGAAGGTGATCGACAAGTTCACCGTGCAAAGCTTTATGAAAGGTCTAAACAAGAAAGTGCGCGCAGCAGCTTATGGAATCAAATCCATATAAGTCTATATGCTGTGGTGTTGAGTATAACAACACCACAGCATATGTTGAGTATAACATTTGTCGATAATATGAATTGAAAAATATGGATCAAAAACATGCTGTTGTTTTTCCAGAATATTTTTTCTGTGTCCGGATTTAGGTGTGAACGGATTTAAAATACCACCAATCCAGATAAAAGAAAAAAAAAAAAAGAAAAATCCTATGGAGAATCCTCCTCCAATTGCTCAAGGGAGGATTCCACCTGGAGTTTTTTCCAAGAATCATTTTAGTTTTCTTCATGAATTTGTTCTGGAATTCCTTCGAGTTTTTTATTTTTCATTCTATTTACGGTACTTTACACCGGAGTTTTGTTTAAGGATTTCCGCTGGAATTCCTTTGGGGATTCCTCCTGGAATTCCTTTGAGAATTCTTCCTGGAATAGCTGAAAGGATTCCTCCTGGAATTCCTCTTGGAAATCCTTTGGAGATCCTTTTGAATTCCCCCTGGAGTTCCGTCGAGGATTCTTGCTGGAATTCTTTGCGGGATTCCACTACAATTTCAATTAGGGATTTCTTCAGAAGATTCTGTATGGATCTATCTTAGAGAGATTTTTGAACCATCAAGGATTCCTGCACAAGTTTTTTGCAGTTCCTGCTAGTTTTTTTCCTAAATAGTGCGACCTTATTATCAAATTTGATAGCTTCTAAGAATGCAAATAAAAACCTATATTAAAATCTTTACTTTATTACATTACCCTTCGATGGCAATGATGATGCGACGACATGCACTACACTAAGGATACGGGCAATGTAGGTCTAAGAACTGGACGCAGTGACGGAGCCGAACAGGAATATTCAAACATCTTTGAAAGAAAGTGTTTTTCAATAAAGAAGTTATGCCCTTATCAAATGTTTGTGCCATAATGTTTAGTTTTCTTTTGATTTTAAAAACCCTATAGCCAATGATGAAAGTAAAAGAAATTGAGGTATATCTTCTGTCATCTGTTTCTGTTGCTTATATCTCCTTCCTTGATCTGGATGAAACTTTGTGGCTGTTACTCTAGAACGGCACTGCTTAATTCATATCAACCACAACTACTCTAATGAAGTGACGGAGTTTACGCGGCTCAAACGTCTCATACATAATTATAACAGCGCCATTTTTTGCCCATTACGTCTCACCTCACCTCAGTATCACAGTACCACCGAATGCCACCGCTGGCCAAGTTTGACGACTATGATCTGTGCATGGAAGACGTCCCCGAAGGCCAGATAGCAACGTACTGCGTCGCGCGGGTCGTCATCAAACCGGACAACGGCTCCGACCTGTGGCACTTGATTGAGGTATCTACTGTGCGGTAGTTGAAGTAAGAACATCTGCTTAGCTAATTGCTCGCTTTTTTTTTTTCTTTGGTAGGACTTTTCCAAAGACTGGAAACGGCATCACAACCATGCTTTGCTGGATCGGGGAATTTGTCTGGCACAGTGCAAACAGTTGATTCAGAGTCTTCCGAATGCCACCAGACAGGCACTCAAGGTGGACAAGTTTGAGATCGATTTTCCGTACATCGTGGATGTAACCGTTTTCAAAAATACTCTGAACGATCAGAAGCGCTACGGAGACCTGATCGAGGCTTGCGTCAACTATGAACTGAATGCGACCTACCAACTGCGAGGATACACCGAAATCGAGATCTGCGACAGGAATGATGAACAGTTTGAAACAGGTAGTTCTTCGTCCGTTTACTGTGTTCAAAAGATCTCTCTTATTCCATTTATAATTTCAGATTCTTTGGATTTGTCGTTCCTAATTGTTACGGCAGTGCTAGTGCTTTTCATGATCCTGTCTAGTTGGTATGATAAGGCCATCAACTACAAACAAGATGTTGTCCATTACAAAAGCGTGTTGCCGAACAAAAGTAAGATACTTTAGAATCTCTTGACCAATTTGATTTGACCAAAATCTACCCCAAACAGAGCAATCATTCCTGGTCTCATTCTCAATTCTTCGGAACTGGTACCGCCTGACGTCTCGGTCGGATGATCCCCTGAGCAGGGATCTCCGCTTTTTGCAAGCCATTCGGTTCCTTACGATGTACTTGGTCATATCCGGGCATTCGGCGTTCGTCTTCTACATCCTTCCAACGCAGAATGCTTCCAAAAAGGAGATGGTAAGTATGATCCATCATACATTCAGTATGTGGTACTAGTCGGATTCGATCATCCGGAGTCGCGTTCTGAAGTTTTGACTGATTTACTTATCAAAGTTGGTTCGACAACATGTCAGAATTTTAGACTTTCGTTCGCTAGATATTTATTTGAAAATCATCAGAATAAGCATCAGATTGAGATTTTGTTTTCTAATTAAATGTTCAATATCTCTGGATGACGCTGGAATATCGTCGATTTATTTTATTTTTTTTAGAATGGTAAAGTAGACATTCATACATCAATATCAGTGGACTCCATTGAGATAAATTAAATCTTTTTTCGTTAAAATTAAGATTTGATGGAAAGGTAGAGAATTCGTTCACAGCCGACCATTACCCAACTATCATTTTCAGCGCTATAAGCTTCAGTCATTTGCTTTCTGTTGTGTGACCATCGAATAAAAGCAGTCTACGCTGAATAAAAGGGAAGCTAGTCAAATATAAATTATAATCTAATACACGACTGCAAAACAAGCACCATACAGCTACCAAACTCGGTTTTCAGAAATCCATCGCTTGTCACTGGGGCTGCCTTTACTCCACTCCATTTCAACTCCAGGAGATTTCCCGGAAGATGTGAAAACTTGAGCAACAACAGCTGCTACTATACAGTACAATTCGTTATACTGACAGTACAATTCGTTATACTGACAAGGCCGTTATGCGATTTCATTACAGCTAGAAGCTGTAATAAAGAAACTGTTGGTATACCAACACGGCTTGTCAGATGTAAACATTATAATCAAAACAAACTTTAAGCGGGATGTATAGCTACTACACAAATTCTTTACAGCTATCCATCTCTGTGCTGTGAAATTATTTGGGTTGCTTTTATTGCACTTTAATTCAATGCCGGAAGATTTGCCGGAAGATGTGCAAATCGAGTAAAAGTCCCAGCCAATCTTGCAGCCAATACAACAGCTGCTTTTATACAGTACGATTTGTAATGTTGCCAAATACACAGAACAGCAGCGCTTCATTGCTGTTTAAAGAACACTCTTTCAGCTAGAAGCTGTGACGAAGAACCGGTTGGCGCAACCACACAGCTTGTTCAATGTAAACATTACTGCGTTTGACGTTTCACAAGATTTTGCAGCAAGATGAAGTTGGGTAAGGTTTCTTGTGCCACAATTATGAAGCCTTGTCTGAAGTAAAACAAAACGGGCTATTTTCAATGCTATTTATATATAGCAGTGTGGCAGCGAGGACATCATCGGGACCAGTGGATACGGAGATCAGGAGTTCGATTCCAAGTAGCGGCAAGTACTTTAATTATTCAATATTAAAAGCGATAATTCCAGTTTCACATGTATTGCGTCACGGTATCCATAACCTAATTATATTTAATCGATCAACTTGGGAATGCCATATAACCACCGACGAACCGACGTGACAGCTAGAACAAATAAATTCAAATTTGTTGTCCGCGACGCCATGATGAAAAATAGCCGAACACTATCGCCACCTCTATAACGGCTCGCGATGATTTGATAGCTCGACACCAAACCCCCGTGTGTTCATATAGGAAACGGTTCGCGTCTGTGCTGATTTGACAGAAGCGATCGCTCGCTTCGCTGGTCGACCGTTAAATTAGGGGGGGGACAGTTTTGGATCGCCACTGTCACGTCGGTTCGTCGGTGATATAACTATTATTTAACAACTGCGAAAAGGCTGAAAAAGCGCCTTCTCAAGATGTTATTCAGTTAGTGGTTACATAGGAGCCGAGAAAAAAGAGCTATGGCTTGGTGGCATAGAAGCTGCTCGAACAGCATATACATGTGGATTAAGTTCGCCAGATTCATTGGTCTTGCATAGAAGCTTCCGTCCATACAACACAGTAACTCAGCATCAAGCCGTATTGAGGACGCTTTGTTGACGTTTACATTCACAAAAAACTTTAGTTGGGTATTTCTTGCTGTTTTGGCCAAATAAAGACAGCTTTACCCGATTTTAGTGCAAAATAATTAGTCATATGTCGATAACTCTATATTAGAGTGGGTCATCGTTTATATGGAAAAGTGAAAAATTCAATGGTATCCCATCAGATCAAAGCTTTTTTGATCCCATTTCAGGACCCAAGTAAGTGTGCAAAATTTGGGCACGA
Source organism: Aedes albopictus (assembly GCF_035046485.1). Classification (NCBI taxonomy): domain Eukaryota; kingdom Metazoa; phylum Arthropoda; class Insecta; order Diptera; family Culicidae; genus Aedes; species Aedes albopictus. Next base: position 407,011,240 of record NC_085137.1, read on the forward strand.
TCGGTTATGTCTACGTTTTGCGCATCGCGTTTGAAGTTTGTATGGGGTTTTATATGGGAAAACACACTTTTTTGCATTTTTCTCATTACAAGCTCGAATTTTTCTAAAACCGTGTAACCGTTAAAGTGAAAACATAGCCCAGGGTGTCCTGAAAAACTTTGTCGAAGACCGCGAAGTGATCTGATGTTTATGGAAAAAGTTATAGCGTCGGCATTGCTTGGCGAAACATCATGATTTTGTTGCTATTGTTATTCCTTTACATGTTAAAACATAAACACATGCATGCGGTTCGTTGGTTATAACTATTTTCACAAGCATCGGATCGCTTTGCGGTCTTCAACAAAGTTTTTCAGAACATTCTAGGCTATCATTTAACAGTATCGGTTAAAAAGTTTCAGACAAAATTTTTCAACTTATGGCTAAAATGCAAAAAAGTATGTTTTCCCATACAAAATCCCATACAAATTTCAATTGCAATGCGCAAAGTGTAGACGCAACCGATCATGCTCAAATTTTGCACAGATACTCAGGACCCGAAACGGAACCAAAAAAGATTTGATCTGAGAAAACGCTTCCGATGACCCACACTACTCTATATCGGCACCAACATTTCAAAAGGGCGTAACTGCTTTTTGAAATAGTGCCTTCTCTCAAAGCTGTGGATCGTATGTTAAATCTTTTGGACAATCTATAAGCACTAAAAGAAAGCTAAAATCCCCCTCTTTCTGATAGTGGGGATGGATTTCATGGGAAATATGAAATACGATCCACAGCTTCAAAAGAAGGTACTGTTTTGAAATGCAGTTACGCCCTTTTGAAATGTAGGTGCCGATATGCTTCTTATATTTTATTATTTTTCAGGAAAACATTCAGGGAATATAAATCTAATTTTTTAATGCACATTTCTTCAGAAATTTTATAATGATCGCATTCAGGAGTTTTTCTTGAAGAATTCTTTCAGGAACCCTTGAGAAACTTTTGCTGGAGTTCACTGGAGAATTCTTGCAGACATTATTTCAGGAATTTTCCATCGAAATTTCTTCAAAAACTTCATTTTCGAATTCCTGATGACTTTTTGGCGGGAATGGTTGAGAAAGCTTCAGATATTCTCATGGAAATTCTTATAGGAATTCTTTCGAAAATTGCCTCTAGGCATTCTTTTTTTACTCGTTTCAGAAAATCATAGGAAAATTCTTCATTTCATTTCATTGAAAGTTTTTCAACAGTTACTTTGTAGAATTTCTCCAAAGCATCCTCTTAAAGGAATTCCATAAGGGATTTCCATTACTTAGGGATTCTTTGGCGAAACTTCTTTAGAGATTTCTTAAAAAAAAATTTCCAGAGACTTTACAGGAAAATTTTCCAGAAAAATCCTGGCACTCGATTTGAATAGGTCGAATCTGCATACTGCCGTTCTACGCATAGTTGTCCCATGTTATATGGGATTCTCATATAACATGAGATAATTGGAGGTAGAACAGCAGCATAGGAATCACAGTAAATTTACGACCTCTTCAAATTGAACGCCAGAATTATTCTAAAATTTGTTCAGAAATTCGCCCAGAGATCTTCTTTGGGAATTCATCCAGGCATTTCTTCGGTTTACTCATTTATAAAATCATTAGAAATTTCTACAGGGATTTCTCGGAGAATTCATTAAGATACTTTACACTAAATCCTTTTTTACACGACTTTTTTTTACGCGATTTTATTTTACACGATTTTTTTTACGCGACTTTTTTTTTACGCGATTTTGGTCATTTGCGGAGGGCAAATCGCGTAAAAAAAATTCCTTTGGATTTTTTTTACGCGATTTCACGAAGTTACGCGAACTTTTTTTACACGATCTTTTTTTGCGCGCACGCATCCATCGCGTAAAAACAGGATTTAGTGTATTACGGAATTCATCCAATGGTTCCATCAGGATTTTCTTAACATGTTCTGAAAATAATTGAGGGGGTTAGAAGCAAAGGGGTGTAAGTGACAAAAAACCACTTTCGAGTAAATAAGGTTTAAAGTTTCCGACCAATTTTTCATCCCATACAAAATGTATGGAGTTTCAAAATCAACCCAATTTTCTCTGATTTATTGTAATTTTTCTAAGCATCGTAGAAACAATCTTAAAAAAGTTCCTGAAAGCTTGAAATCTGAAGTTTTTTATGATATGCTCAGCTCAAAATCGACAAAATGGTCACTTACACCCCTTTGATTCTGGACCCCTCAATTATGTATTTTTCGAACTATATCTCCAAGAAAACCAAGAAGAACTTATCAAGGATGTCATTGAAAAAGGTTACCAGACATACTTGCAGAAATTTGTCCAGAGATCGACAGTTTTTTCAAGGTATCCAACAAGAATTTTTACAGGGATTTTTTGAAACATTTTAAAAAATGCTTTCCTGGGATTTTTCTTGGAATGTTTGGAGAATTTTCCCAGGGATTCAAGGGATTTGTTGCAGGCTTGCTCCAGAGATTCCTTGAGGAGCTTATTCAAGAATTCTATCGAGAATTCCCTCAGGAATTTCATCGCAAATTTCTTCAGACATTCTCCATATAGCCTAAGGAATTTGCCAAAGGGTTCGTTGGATTTGTTTTTGAGAGAATCCTTCAGGGTCTTCAGTTAGCCTAGTGGTTAAGGCTATGGCTCGCCAATCCGGAGTCGGCGGGTTCGATTCCCGTTCTGGTCGGGAAAAATTTCACGACTCCCTGGGCATAGTATATCATTGTGCTTGTCACACAATATACTAATTCATGCAATGGCTAGCTAAGAAAGCCCTCCAATTAATAACTGTGGAAGTGCTCAAAGAACACTAAGTTGGAGAGGGGCAGGCCAAGTTCCACTGGGAGCGTAGAGCCATACAGAAGAAAGAAGAAGAAGAAGAAGAAGAAGAAGAAGAAGAAGAAGAAGAAGAAGAAGAAGAAGAAGAAGAAAAAGAAGAACCCTTCAGAAATTCATTCAAAAGTTAAATCGGATACTTCTCCATATATTTTATCAAAAGTTTCTGTAGGGATCGCTCTTGGAATAACGTAGTGAAAGATATACTATAAAAGAATTCTTGAGGAATTCTTCTAGACCGTTTTTGGAATATCTTTCCATAAAATCGTGACACATTTTCATGTATACATGAACTCTGGAAGTGCTCATGAACCAATTAGCTGAGAAGCAGGTTGTTTATTTGTTGGGACGTTGAACCAAGATGAAGAAGAAGAAGAAGAAGAACAATAGGATGAAAAAGAAGATAAAAGTATCTATATTTGACTGCCCCCTTAGCGAAATGATTCCAGGGGGTGTCAGAAGCGCTTGAGTGAATCTCAGTAGGCCAGCTGCAGAGGCATGTTCTCTTCCATTTGGGAAATTTGTGCCATCAGTGAATCTCAGAGAGTCTCAGTGGATTTAACCCATTTTAAAAGCACCTTTGCGACGAATTAATCCAGCATAATGCTGAATAACAGTTGAATAATTTTCTGGTACAACCTTTGTTCGGGTTTTGTTCTCACAAATTTGGAGAAATTATAAAGCAGAGTGTTGTGTACCAACTGAACTGTTTGTTGTTACATCGTTTTACAACTATCCAGTAAAGCTGTTATTCAGCTTTAGCAAAAATGATTAAAAATAAATCAAATGCAAAACTTTCAACGACAGTTTATGATTGGCACTTATGCTGTGAACAACTATTGTGAATTAATAACTACACATAAATTTACCTAAATTAAGATTCGAACTCGAGACCCGTCGATTGCCAGCCACATACCTTGCTATCTGCGACATCCTATGATGAACTGAAGCGCTCAAATCAAAACTTCCCGTGGTTTAATAATGATCACACTTCGACTCCTATTCAGCAGTGGTGAGGACCCATATAGCCGAGGCGGTAAACGCACGGGTATTCAGCATGACCATGCTGAGGGTGACGGGTTCGATTCCCGGTCGGTCCAGGATCTTTTCGTAAAGGAAATTTCCTTGACTTCCTTGGGCATAGAGTATCTTCGTGCCTGCCACACGATATACACATGCAAAATGGTCATTGGCAGAGGAAGCTCTCAGTTAAAAACTGTGGAAGTGCTCATTGAACACTAAGCTGAGAAGCAGGCTTTGTCCCAGTGAGGACGTTACGCCAAGAAGAGGAGAGGAATCAGCACAGAACATTATGGTTAACAACTGGAAAACACATTAATTCAGCTGCTGTTCAGCAAAAACACGTGTTTTTCATCCTGTACTCTGAGTTTAAGTATGATGAAACGACAGCGCTTTTTTGACTTGTGAAAAACACATTATACAGATACATATGCTAATTTTTACATGGACAAAAAAAGTCTTGTTAAACTGTTTTCTAAAGGAATTACTGTAAGTCGAATAAAAATATTATTAAACGCTTGAATAGTCTTGTACCGACTTTTCGAACCCTCTAAGCAGAATACGCGGGATTAGGGGTCTCAAGGTTTCAGAGACGCTTTAGGAAGTTTTAGGGTGTTCCTGGGTGTCTCAGGGGCGTTTCAGGGGATCTCTGGGAGTTCAGGGAGTTTCAGGGGTGTTCCAGGATGTGGGTGATTTATAGGCATTCCAGGATGTTTCAGGGTGTCTTAGGGGCGTTTTAAGGGGTCTCAGAAGATTCCTGAGGGTCTCAGCGGAGTTTTAGGTGATTTCGGCTTTAAAACATTTGGTCGAATGGACATTTAGTCGAAAAGTAATTTGGATCGAGCATACGTTGAATTGCCACGGAAGTTGTTCATACTGAAAGTTGATAGATACAGTTTATCATTGCTGAGTTTTGATCGAATATTTTTGCATCTTTTGAACATAGGCTGTTCCTTCGTGTGACATATTTGTACTATGAATGTATATTTATAAGATTTCTTAAGAGATTTTTCCTTCTTTTAAACATAAACTGTTCTATAAAGTTTATTATTTCATTGCATTGCAATGTAAGTACCAACTGCTGAGTTTTTCTTCAGAGATTTCTTCTCCTTTGGATACAAGGTTTTCGTTAGTACTGCGTTTTCTTCTTCCAAGATATTCTGTTGAAACTGCTGACTTGCATAGGATATTTTTCCTTCTTTTTAAGGACCATAAATGGTGAAAAATATTGTTCTACGCATATGGTCAAATCTCAACCGTAACGTAGTTATTGAACTCACCATGTTTTTGACTCTTATTGCCTTAACTGGCTATAGCTTTAAAATGGTCAAACTTATTGCAGTTTTTTTACCCTTATTCGTAAGATTATTGAATTTTCTATCAAATGGCATCTTTGAACCGATTGTTTTAGTTAAATAACTAAGTTTTCTAGAGCAAATAGCTCAAAAGTAGTGTGTTTTAATTTGTTCTTGTGAATTATCTTTGAAAAATGCTTATTAATTTACAATTCTATCCTTGGCGAAATTATGGCCCCTGTTCCACTCTACAATTCGTTCTTTGACATCAAACTTCTATCTCTTATCGTTTTCTTGCAATTTAGATTTAAACGTCGCATTTCAGATCATAAATTTGCAATCGTCATGGTAAAGTACTTTTTTGCGCACTGTGTTGCACATTTAAATAAAAAATGCAAGAAAACGATAAGAGTTAGAAGTTTGGCGTCAAAGAACGAATTGTAGAGTGGAACAGGGACCACAACTTTGCCAAGGATAGAATTGTAAATTATTACGCATTTTTCAAAGATAATTGTCGAAAACCAATTAAAACACACTACTTTTGAGCTATTGACTCTAGAAAACTTAGTTATTTAACTAAACCAATCGGTTCAAAGATGCCATTTGATAGAAAATTCAATAATCTTTCGAATAAAGGTAAAAAAACTGCGATAAGTTTGACCATTTTAAAGCTATAGCCAGTTAAGGCAATAAGAGTAAAAAACATGGTGAGTTTATTAACTACGTAACGGTTGAGATTTGACCATATGCGTAGAACAATTGTTTTCACCATTTATGGTCCTCTATCACCCTTTAAAAAGTTTGCACTCATGAACCTAACACCTTGAAAATTTTCCAAAATTCAACTGAATTCGTTAATAGACGACAAAGAAATTGTTGTGAGCGTAAAGTGAGTAGCACCGTGTATGACAAATTCCGACTCCAGTGGCGTAGCTAGGAATTTGGGGGCCCGGTGCGGAACCGAAATTGAGGCCCCCACATATTCCTTTGTGAATTTCTTCGGGGAATTCTGCAAGCATACATCCCGTAATTCCATCAATGAGCGTAAGATTTTTTCTCAGAAAATTTGTCGAAAAAATGTTGACCAATTATTTAGAAAGGCACCAAGTAATCCTTTAGGAGTTCCTTTTAAGATTTCTTTACCATTTTCTTGAGAAATCTTTTTTGAAGGATAATTTATCTTCATGATTCTTTTAAGTGGTTAATTGCAAAGGCTCCATCGAGTAATTCTCCAAATATTTGTTCAGGAAGTCCACCATGAATTCTATCAATAATATGTATATGGATTCATCTATAAGATCCCCCCAAGAACTCCTGAGGAATTCCAGAAAAAAATCACTACAAATTCTCCAATGATTGTTTCGGAACCAAATATTCTTCCAAAAAATTACAGCACAATTCCGTCGAATGAAGAGAAGTTCTTCTAGAATTTTTCCATGTTATTTTTTAAGCGATCCTCCAAATATTCGTTTAATGATTTTACTACTTTAGTCAAGTATATCTCCACACATTTCTCAATTATTCCTTTACATAGTTGTTTCAGAAATTTCTCCAAGATTTTATCTTGGCATTTCCTCAAGTTAAGAATTTCTTCCAAGGATTCCTCCAAGACTTACTGCAATCTTTTTTTTTCAAAAAAAAAAATCTCTGCAAGAATTCTTCAAGAAGTTTCTCTGAGATTTTACTTATATATCAATCCTAAAACTCCTCCAGAAAATTTTCAAAGAATACATTGATTAATCCCTAGACAAGTTCCTCTGAGAATATTCTCAATTCTGTATTCTAAATATTCTAAATTCTTTCGGAAGTCCTTCTGGAAGTTTCCATCAAGCAACTCAGTCAAGAATTTCTCTAGGATTTAGTAATTATTTCTCCAAAAAATCTTTCAAAAAATTCTCTGAGGATTCCTGGTACGGTCAACGTGTCCTTAATAATCTTACGATCCCAAATTCATCCTGTTAGAATACAAAGCGATTACGACACTGATCGACCACGCAATTTTTGTTACAATTCGTGCTTCGTCTAATCAAAATACAAAAAATAAGAAACAAAACAAAACGCGCTTTATTTTTTGTCTTGAGTACGATGAAAATGGGAGCTATATGCTTTAATATTAAAGGAGCAGATACCCTATCTTCTCAAATTTGATAATTTCTTCAGAAGTTTCTTCAATGATTCCTTCTAAGACATTTTTGTCAGTTTCTTCAGGAATTCTTCAAAAATGTCTTGAAGCATCCTTTAAGTGATTAACTCAAATCATAGAGGATATTTATCGGAAAATTCTTCAGGAATCGCTTCATAATTATAATTGCATTTTTTCCAAGGATTTCTTAAATATTTCTTCAAAAAAAACTCTTTGAAACTCTTCAAAGATTCTTTCAGAATTTCTTCAAGGGTCCGAAACCTAATCGGATGAAGCATTCCTTGCATAATTTGTATAATAATTTTTCTTAGAATTCTACCGATGATTACTATTGGGATTTTTCCAGAGATCACTTAAAAAACTCTAACTAAGTTTTATTCGAAATTCCAAAGAAATTCCTTCAAAGTGTCTTTTAGAAAATCCTCCCAAATTCCCTTAGGAATTTTTCTAAAGTTTTCTTTAGTAGTTCATTCTATTAATTCTCTTAGGATTAATCCATAGATTCGTTTAGAATTTAATAAAATTTTCTTCTAAATTTCTTAAATTGATTTCTTTAATTCATTCTTTAACTGATTTTTCCAGGTATTTTACGAATATTTTTACATTATTTATAGGTATAGATTTTTTCGAAGATTCTTATACAAATTATTTCAAGATATTCTATAAGAATTCCTCCGTAAGATCTTTTAAGTGTTTTTGATAAAAAAGCTTTAGAAACTCCTCCAATTAGCCTTTCAAGGATTCAAGAATTCCTTTAATGAATAGTATAGAAATTCTAATAAAAAAATGTAAGGAATCTTTCAAGAATTTCACAAAAAATCCTATTCTACTATATTCTACTGCAATTCCTTTAAACATTTTAGGAATTGCTTTGTGATTTTTCCTGGAAATTGTTTGTGAACTTCTCTGGTTCTTCTTCTTCTTCTTTCTGGCTCGACGCTCCAATTGGAACTTGGCCTGCTTCTCTTCAACTTTGTGTTCCTTGAGTACTTTCACAGTTATTACTGAAGGGCTTTCTTTGCCTGCCATTACATGAATTCGTATATTGTCAGGCAAGTACAATGATACACTATGCCCTTCACTTCTCTGGTAATCACCTTATTTTTTTTTGGAAATTCCTAAGATAATTCTTATGAGATTTTTTTTTGACCGTTCCGTTGTAAACTCTTGGATTTGCTTTTAAATTCGCGGGAGTGTATCTCATAGAACTACAATAGTGACAATAGACTGAACTCCGTAAGGAATTATCAAAATAAATAGTCAGAAGAATTTTCTGAGGACTTTTAAACAATTTACAAACGAAATAACTATAGAATTTTCAAAGTACCTCCCGAATGAGTTTCTATAATATTATTAAAATAATTACAAAAGTAATTGTCAGGTATATTAGCAAAGGGAGTACCGGTGAAACTTCCGAAGAAATTGTTCAAAGAAATCCCGTAGGAGTTGCCTTATAAATTTGCGACGCAATTGCCCAAAGAATTTCGAAAACTTAAACCGTAGATATTTTCAAAAATAAAAACCAAAATTTATTTCGAACTAAATTGCCGAAAAATTTCCATAAGAGTTACCGAACCGAATCCTGAAGAAATTGCCAAAATGGTTTAAAAATATCCAAGAAAACCTCTTTATCTTATAGGCATAACAATTACAAAAAGGATTTGTCGAAAACTTCGCCTAATGTTATATAAAAGATTTTCATAGGGTTACTCACAGGAAATGCACCGAATGAATTTCAAAATTCGGGTAATGCCATATGAATTATTCTATCAAATCCCGTAATCCCGCAATCCCGGAAGAGTATTGAAGTTATTCCCAAAGTAATTACCAGATGACTTTTCAAATGAATGGTCGAAAAAAAAAAACAGCGAGAAGTGGCAGACAGAATTTTCAAAGAAATTTCCGAAGAAGAAAAATCTGATAAAGTTCGCAAAGCCATTGCTGAAGCATTATCAGGAATTGATTAATACACAGAAAGAAATCATGAAAATTAAACAGCACGTAAGTTAAGCATCGACTGAGAATTATAGCAGAAGCTACAAAATTACAGCCATTTACCGAGAGATGATACTGTCCGCTCAGTTATCAGCCAATCATGTGTACTGTTTACATTTTTTGAGACATATTCGCTTGAAATTTACATGCAGTAACGTAAACGAGGACAGCTACGCTCAGTCGTCTGCCTCGCTGCGGAGACTGCTCTCTCGCTCTCTGTGACCGAAGCGGTACAACAGTTTGTTCCTTTATGGTGGAACATGTTTATCTTTGATTTCCTTCTCTTCAGCTTGGTGAGACAGCCTAGAAGGGTTAGGCGTGAACTCTCACTCGGAAGGTCTGAGTTCGATTCTCGCATAAAGATTTTTTTAAGTTTCGCTGAAAAGTCGGTGCTCAATTAACACTTTTCTCTCAACAATCAGCAGTGTAATTTTAAGATCACACATAAATTTCTATCGAACACGATGGAGGTCAATTTGTTACATTCAGTTCATCATAAATTTACAGATTTTATTCGTACTGTGTAGTTATTTATGTTACGAGTTGCAAAATGATGATTTTTACAGCACGAGTTGTACATTTATCCAACGAGGCTTGCCGAGTTGGATAAATACGACAAGTGCTGTAAAAATCGAGTTTTGCAACGAGTTGCATACAACATTTTTTGCAATGAAAGACAAATTTTCACTAGAATGTGATCGTTCCCATCAATATCATCGTGCTTCGCGGTGGTTGAATGGGACCGGCCACGTGCTCTATCGTGCAAGACACAACAATTTGGATCAAGCATGCCGTGCTATAACCGTCACAGTTTTTCAAGCTCTAGCCGTGGAAACTGAGGTCAGACTGAGGTTGTCAATCAAACAATTGCACTATGATTCATAATGCAACCGAAATGAGTTGCATTATGAACCATAATGCAATTGTTTGGTATCGGTCGGAAAAGTAGGCCGTTACCTCACCGAAATGGCAAGTATAAAGTAGAATATTATAGTGCCGAGTTGCAAAAAGAACTTTTTGAAAGAATTGCCAAACAATTTCTCAAAAGAGTTGCGGCAGAAATTTTCAATGGAACCAAAAAGAAAATCGGGTTAAGTACTGTTCCTTCCAATTCCACTAAGCAATTGCATCCTTTGACAGATACGTATTTCGACCTCAACTGTAAGGTCGTCTTCAGTGTATTGCACTTGACTCGACAAGGTGACGTATCTTGACAAGTACACAACACTGAAGACGACCTTACCAAAAGGAACAGTACTTAACCCTATTTTCTTTTTACTTACAGGTATTCCACTATCAAGCCCAGGTTCATCATCATCTTCTGACGGAGTTCTTTGGAAAAAAAATACCAAAGGAATTGCGAACTCAATTTTCAATTAGCTGTGACAATTTCCACAAGAATTGTCAAAGAAATTTTTTAAATATAATGAAATTAGAAAAAAATACTTAAGGAATTTCCGAAGGAAATTTTCAAAGTAATTACCGAAAGGATTTCCAATAAATTTTCAAAGATATTCCTTACAGAATTGTTGAACGGATGTCCAAAGTAATCACTGTAAAATATCCAAAAGAGATTTCCGAAGAAATACTTCAGACATTCAAATAAAAAATGTTATAATGCTTTCAAGAGTTCAGATATTCCTTCAATAAATCCTTTAAGTATTCTTTCAAAGTTTTCAACTGGAATGTTTCTATTGATCCCTTTAAAGATCTCTTTAGCGATAACACTTATTTCGTCCCGATTTCCTTGGCGAAGCTTTTAAGAGATTTTTCTAACGATTTCATCAAGCATTTGTTTCAAATGAGGAACTCCTTTTTGGATATCTTTAACGATTCATCTAGGAATTTCTTCAAGATCTTCTTTTCAAATTCCTTCAAGATTTTCTTCGAAAGTTGCTACATCGATTGCTTCGGAATCTCCTCCAAGCGTTTCTGTAGAAATTTCTTTAGTAACATGTATTCTCAAAAATTCCATAAAGAGTCTCTTAAGGGTAAGCGCTTTCCCAGAGGAATCCTTTAGAAATTATTTCAAGATTATTTTTTAAAGAAATTTCTTCAATGGTTCTTTTTGCAATGTTTTCTTGATGTCCTTTCAATGAATTCTTACAAATTAGTTTAAGCATTTCTTTAGTTCTTCAGAAATCCTTCCAATAATTTATGTAGGAAATCATCCAAAGATTCCTTGCGCGACTTTTTTTTAAATCCTCTTATACAATTCGTTGAAGAATCCTTCAAGAAATTCCAGTAAGGATTTAATCTTTTTCTCCTTCAGGGATTTCTCAGATTTTCTAATTTTAATTCAGATAATCTTACAAGGATGAACACATTCATCTCCAAAAGATTCTTGCAAAAAAAAAATGCTCAGGGGGTCTTACAGAAATTTATCCAAAGAAGTCTATAAGAAATCTTTTGAGGATTGTTTTTTTGAATCAAAGAATTCGAGTGGAATATTTTGGGGTTTCCGCCATTGATTTCTTTGAGAGATAATCTAGGCATTTCATTATTTATTCTACCAAAAATCCCTTTAGTTTAAAGATTTCTTCAGGAATCTTTTGAGCAATAATACTTCTAGCACTTCTTGTACTACTGCATAATACTAAATCTCAAAAATCTTCAAAAATCTTATCGAAGATACCTCCACAAGCAACACAATGATTATTCCTGAATACATCTTATAAATAAGATTCTTCAAGGTCTCCTTCAGAAATTCTTCCAAAATTCCGATAGAAAACCTTCCAAGGATCCATTCAGGTATGGCTCCAAGCATAATCTCAGAAATTCATCAAAAAAATTTCCATGGGGAGCTCCAGCAAGATTCCTTCTTGGAGAAATCTCTAAAAGAATCCTTAGAGAAATTCCTTAAGATTCATCTAAAGGACTCGTTGAAGGACTTCATGACATAATCCTTGAAGGACTTTATAAAGGAATCCGAAGAGGTATTCCTATAGGAATGCTTGAAGAAATTCCTAAAAAAACTCAAAAGAATTCCTGAAGCATTCCTTGATAAATTTCTGAAAAAAAATCACAAAGAAATGCCTTGAGGTGATCCTTAAGGAACCATTGTAAGTATTCTTAAATCAATGCTTGGAAGAATTTCTGAAGCAATCTCTAAATAAAGTTCTGAAGTAATTCTTAGAATTTGTTTTTGTAGACATCTTTGAAGTAACTGTTAGATAAATCGTTAAACATATCCCCGTAGGCAAGGTGAATTTACCTTGCCCGGAGGAATTTTCGCAGAAGCCCTTCAAGGAATACTTGGAATACGCTAAGCGAGCAACAAAAAATCGACAAACTATTAGTATTACGGTTTTGACGTAACATTACATGTAACATGTAATTTTCATAAATGGGCCCCTGAATTTCAGCTGCTAAATTCAATCTAAGTCAAAAGTCATGTGTTTGGTCCTGTGGTTAGAATATCAGGGAGGTTTACACAATTCTCACGGATTTTACTTCCATATCGGTACTGAATTTCGTAGAATTCAATTTTGATTTCAAACATATTTTTTCTTGTGATTTCGAGGCCCCTGTAGGTACAAAGAGTAATTATCAAACTAGTTGAAAGTAAATTAACTAAACTTCTTGAATAAAGGGTGTTATCTACAATTGTTAATAAGTGGACTTCAAATAAGCCATCTGTGCGTCCCATTCCAAAAACCCTTGATAATTACGAAGGGGCCCCTTCATAACTATCAGCAGATCTGCAAAGTATTGAACATATACGTATAGGAAACTTTCGCTATTTAAAGAACTTTATTCAAACTAGTGTAAGAAACCTTCCCTGATTTAGAGGCTCCCTGTATTCGGGGGCCCGGTGCGGACCGCACCCTCCGCACCCCCCTTGCTACGCCACCGCGACTATCCAGCGGTTCTTTCCTGTAATCCCGAAATCCATAATATAGTTTGCTATTCGAATGTCTTTTCATCAGTTTGCATTGTAACAACAAAATATTTCATTCATTTGAAAAGAAGCCAACACATCTTTTCAGTAATTTTTGCTTCTACTCACTTAAAACGATTTTAGTCAACCAGAGCGCCCATCAAATGAAAAACCATTGCTTGTCATATGAATGATTTGCCACTCGAATGACCAGCTGGGCACGGGACTCGAAAATTTCTGAAAAAAAAATCTGCCGAACTGTTATGTCGGGTCTTACGCCATTTATAACGAGCAAAGCTTTAAAGCGACTACACCACAATTAATGCTTACTAGCTGGGGTTCAATTGAATGATGTATGCCTGTCATTAGTCGTCGGAGAGCCTTGACTGATGTTGGAGTTGTGATGAATTGAATATTGCCTTTCGACCAAATGTTCATTCGACCAAACGTCCGTTCGACCAAATGTCTCTCGACCAAATGTCATAGATCTGGTGATCTCAGGTGGCTTTAAGGGGTTCCAGGGCTACAGGGAGGTTTAAGGAAGTCTTCGAGGGGTACCTGGGGATTCTTAGGAGCGTCTCAGGGGGTCTTAGGAAGGATGTCTGAGAGAGTTCTAGGTAGGTTTTAGGGGATCTCAAGGGAGTTTCCTAGAAGACTTCAGGGGCATTTCAGGAAAAAACGATCATTTTAAGTGCTGGCTTAATATATTTATGCACAAAATTTCCTCTTTCTTGTCCTGTTTAAATTTATGCCCATTTTCAATTTATGCAGCCCCAGCCCACGGTATGATAAGAGGTTCTAGTGTATTGCTCAGCAACTAGAGCCTATTCATCCGTTTGAAAGTTGCAAGGAAATTTCGAACAAATAATAAAAATCACATTCCGTTCACAGCTCTACCACAAACTCGGAACCATGATCTTCACCGGCGGGGTACAAATCACGCAAACCTTCCTCGCCATCAGTGGCTTCCTGCTAACGGTCCTCGTCTTGAACCACGCCGAAAAGCGAAAGTCCAGCCCGGGAATCCTGTTCCTGCTGAAGGCAACCGTCTACCGGTACGTTCGTCTGACGCCGGTCTACGCGTACGTTATCCTTCTGCATGCCACGTGGCTGGTCAGGATGCAGGATGGACCCCGCTGGAAGCTGGGAGTGGAAACCGAACGGGCCTTCTGCCGACGGAATTGGTGGACCAATCTGCTGTACGTGAACAACTACGTCCACGCTGATCAACCGGTGAGCTGTCTGCCCCCTTCAAGTGAAGCTGAAATGTCAATGATCCTCTTGATTTTCAGTGTGTTCAGCAAGGATGGTACCTGGGGTGTGATTACCAACTGTTCATGCTGGGAAGTTTGCTGATGATTCTGATTATAAAGTTCCGCAAGTTCACAAACTTTATTGTCTCGATTGCAATTATACTGGCGTATCTGATCCCTGCCTTATTCATCTACATCCAGGAGATGGAGGGTGTATTCTTGGTGACACCACAGTAAGTCCTACGTCTATTGTTAGTACATCTCAAATATGAACCATGTCCGTTTCAGTGCTCAACGTTTCGTGTTATGGTTTGACCAGTTCTACCAGAAGTCGTACATTCCATTACACATGAATTTGGGAAACTATCTAGCTGGAATGTTGACGGGACTCATATACATCCACCTAAAGAAAAACAACATCAATCCTGTTCAGAAAAGGGTACGACCTCGCATCATGACAGTCGTCACTTCCAGTTTAACACGACCTCCGTCCATTCCAGTGGTTCCGCATCCTGTGGTTCCTGATCGTCCCACTTGCCATCGGTAGCCTCCTGATCCACTACATCTTCTACGTGAACGACTTCGAGAAGCCGTCGCTATGGATAGCTATCT
Organism: Aedes albopictus; assembly: GCF_035046485.1. NCBI lineage: Eukaryota > Metazoa > Arthropoda > Insecta > Diptera > Culicidae > Aedes > Aedes albopictus. Next base: position 407,026,274 of record NC_085137.1, read on the forward strand.
ACTTCCCGGTAATGAAGTACACCTGGGGCTTTTTCAGTGGACTGTTCCTGATCGGGTTCGTCAACGGTGTGGCACCGACTATGAGGCGGATCTTCCATCACCGGGTGTTTGAACCGTTGGGTCGTCTGACGTACAGTGCCTATCTGATACATGTGACGGTGATGAGGCTTTTTGTGCTGAGCAACCGATCGGCGATACATTTTAATCATATTGGATCGGTAAGTTGGAACGGTGATCTGAAAAACCACATGATGCGTTACAATTCTTATGATCATGTTACATATTTAGTCCAATGACTATTTAGATACTAGCTACTCAATGACCAGATTTATGTCGTATAACATTTCAGACTGTGGTGACCCTTGCTTCCCTGGCGTTTTCTTACATGTTAGCATTGTGCTTGTGCTTGGCTTTAGAACTACCCGTTTCAGCATTGCAAAAGCTGGCATTTGGTGGTATAAAAGGTAAGTTCAAATGTGTGTGTGTGTGTTTTTTTTCAAGAAACAAAATATATAAGAGCACTGATTTCAGAAGAGCCCGAAAAACAAGGCGACACAGATCCGGTCAATAACGGAACCATAAAAGGCGGAACTGATCCTGTAAGACATGCACAGAGCTCAGATACAGGGGCTGTATGAAAGTCAAATAAAAACGAAGGTGAAATATTATCCTTGTTGTTTTCATTACTTTTATATTCTGGACAGACATGTGATATGAGTGTGATTCCTGTACAACAGTACGCAGTGTAAAGAAAATTTTAACAAGACTGACTTGAACTGAGAGAATTTTCAGTATGGCACTCATTTCAAGCGCAATTGTACAGTGATTCTTGTATCACATGTGTGCCATAAATATTACTCACAGGAGAAGTCCGTTGTGAGAAATCCCCTACCATTCTGTTATCGCTCAAAGGGGATAATCCCGAGACGCTCGCTGGGGACTCGACCTAACAGGCCTGGCCACCAGGGGTTCCCAAACTCTTAGACACAGGGTCGACTCTTCGCGATGATCAGAAGTCCAAACACTATTAGCACTTTTTTCACAATTTATTATTAACTTATGGTGTGTTTCGTGTCAACCATCGATTTTCAAAATGTTTGTATCAATTGAAAGCTGAGGCATTTATACATAATAAATCAAAAAATTAGGGATGTAGTTTTTCCCTACCAAAAGTTATCTGCAGTTTTGTAAATTAAGACACGTTTTCTACATACATTTCCATGCGCTCCAGCAACGACATGCAACAGCTTCCGAGTTTACGCCTGCATGTATACACAAAGGCGCGTGCCGCAAAATTTGGCCAAATCGGAGGTTCGTTTCCGTTTTGGACTGTTTCTCAATGATGCGGGCATTGTTTTCATAGCTTTTATAGTGTTTTGGAAAACTTAAACCTTCAGCTTTCCATTAGTGGATTCAGAATTTAAATTTGTGTTCGAAAACACTGCGAAATAACGCTGCATTTGTGCAAACGGCCGGCACAGGGCTCAGTGCGCAAAAGTGGCATGAATTACAAAACGGTAGATAACTTTTGAAAGAAGAAAAAGACATCTCTAATTTTTTGATATGTTATGAATAAATGTCTCAGCCTTCAATTGATGCAAAAAATTTTGAAAATCGGTGGTTGCCATCATGGTGAAAAAAATGTTTTGGTATAAAAATCCAAGATGGCGGCCAAAATCAATATGGCCGACCCAACTTTTTATAATTGTAAATAGTAGCTCTATCCTTCCTCTTTTCAACAACAATTCGTTTTGAGATGGTTTATGGAGAAACTTTCGAGTTATAACGGTTTAAGTGAGCCACTATTTGACCAAAATCGAGGGGTCTTCAAAAATTGTTGTGGCTCAAACTAACGGGGGTCCATCAATTTGAGTAACCAAACGCATTTTTCTTACTTTTTTAGCGAGGGCTTTCAGAAAATTGGCACCTTAAACATTTTTGAAGACAAGGTGTAAATAGTGGGCCGGCCTCAGCGAGAATAACCCCTATACAAAATAGTTTTAATCATTTGTTAAATTGTTTAAAAGAACCTATAGCTAATTTATGCAAAATATAGGGGTATTAGGGGCATAATGGACACCCTTAGCAAATGAGTATGTTAGGCCTGAATAACAGACAAAAACTTAACATGTTATTAGTTTGCTTACAACTTTAACTTGTTTCCTACGTATTTCAATCATTTACAGCTGGTAGAATGTCATTATTGTGAAGAAATAATGAATTGAAAACCGTGTGTTTTTTTAGGGCTGGCAGGAAAGGTACGGGGCGAAATGGACATGGACACCCATCGGGGCATAATGGACACCCCTGCATATTTTATGCTGTATCTTTGAGAATATCGACCAGTTAAGTAATTTGCCAACGGACATCAATACCACAGATATAATACACCATCTTAGACGAGTTTACATAACTTCAAAGTTAATCAAATAAATTTTAGGCTAAAATAATCGGATTGATTTTTTTCAAACTCTCTAAAACGCCTAACAGTATGCAAGGCGCTTACATCCATTAATAATTGCCAGTGTTCATTTTGCCCCGAATAGACTACTACATTGAAATTGATATTTTAAGTGTGTTCTGATCAAAAATAGAATACTTCATCCATTGCTAAATCTACGTATACATGTAGATTAGCTAACAATTCACTTGTTTGTATGGTGGACACATTCAATCACTCGTAATACCTTATTTGCTGCTGCTTCGAAATTATAAGAAATCCACCATATAAAAAACATATTTCAATTTCAATGATATTTTGGTTATTTTGAAGGAATATAAATGGTACCTTTGATAAATAGAACAATTACTTGTTCCTTTACACTTATGCATTGAAAGTTTTACATTAAAGGCAACGGTTTCGGCAAAAACAAGGGTGTCCATTTCGCCCCGGGTGTCCATTATGCCTAATCCCCCTATTAGATATTTAGTAATTGTCGCTCATCTGGAACAAACAATGTGTAAATATTTGAAGCGTGAAGCACGTGCACTCCTGCTCCGCCATCCAGCTCAGAGATGATCGCATTGACAGTTGGTTTTCGAACGACAGCGATTGAATGGGAACACCACTAACGCCATCTGGTTGCCGATTGCCACTTGGCAATTTGTGGCGGCCATGTTTTTACACATGCTGCTGAGTCAAGCTTGAACGTCTGTCTGCGACTTAAGGTTAGAGTGCACATTGTCGAACATTCAAATTGCCTATCTCACATCATATCTGAGATATACAGCTATATTTGAATCTGTATGATCAGTGTTGCCAGCAATAATATAAATTCGATTTTCTAAAACGAAATATTTTGTATGGGTCATTAATTTAGATGTTGTTTAATTTACCATTTGATTGCTTTAAAAAAATTTGTCCATGCCTTATGGATTGCAATCAAAAGAGCCCAAAATCTAATTTTTGCCCTATAATTTGAGGTAGGGGGATTAGGGGCATAATGGACACCCGGGGCGAAATGGACACCCCTGGTTTTGCCGAAACCGTTGACTTTCATGTTAAACTTTCAATGCATAAATGTAAAGGAACAAGTCATGGGTCTATTTTTCAAAAGTACCATTTATATTGCTCCAAAATAACCATAATATCATTGAAATTGAAATAAGTTGGTGAAATTCCTCTAATTTCGAATCAGCAGCAAATAAGACGTTTACGAGTGTTGGAGTGTTTCTACCATAAAACAAGTGAATTGTTACCTTATCTACATGTATACGAAGATTTAGCTATGGGTGCAGTTATTTATTTTTGATCAGAATTTACTTAAGGAGAAACTTCAGAGAATACGAACATGGCTGCCACAATGGCCGACTTGGTCCCCTACTCACGTTTTCAAGAGCACCAATCTTGAAAAATCGTAAACAAATGCTCTCGATTTGGAAAATCTGCCTCTTTATGCAAGTGAACAAAGCCAGGATTAACAAGTGCGGCTTGGTTCGATGCTTCGTTCGTCAGATTTGTGCCTCTAAAGTTTGCATGCAAAATTACAATTGGATTTCTTGATGTCCTTAAGCAAGTCGCACAAATTCGTAGGTGGTACAGCCCAGGATCGCTGTTATGAGGGTTGCATCCTTCCTGTCTGTTACCAAAGAACCAAAATTTGGGACTAATCTCTAACTCTTAGAGAAGATTGACGCAATCCTCCAACGGTCGAGTGCTGTCCTGGCCACGTCCTTGCGACAGCTGAGGGAAGGGAAAGGAAGATTAGTTGGACACCTATGAAAGTATATAGAGACCTCTACATTCTTTCAGGCCTAGGCGGCACGGGAATTTGGATGTAAGGGTAAAGTTCAATGGAAAAGTTTGGTCGACGTTCAGGTGCACAAAATATTTTTGGTTGATGCCTGGTTCCTTTCCCAATTTGATCCTTGTTGGGTGTTCGATTTTAAAACTGAAATATAAAAGGAAAATTATAGATTTACCTGAATCCTCCTCGTTTATAACTTGTAAACAATAAGACAGAACGCAAAAATAGAGCAAATTATATCAAGTATTGATCCTGCAATGATCAAATATTTCTTTCTGGAAACAGCCAGATCAAAATTGAAGTGTGAATACTATGATATCCATAAATTACATAAAACATTCCGAAGATTTTTGAATTAATGGATAAATAACTTTTTCTTGATATTGCTTAAATAATAAATGTGTTTGATGAAAAAATATCCAAACAATTAGGCAACATCGTCAAACTCATCGGATTTGTCAAGAAATTTTCTAAGTGACTTTAATTTTGCCTTGAACTTTTAAAATTTCACAAATAATTTATTTGTGTTCCCCCTCAAAATTCAAAATTTCGACCATGATTTTCCGAGGGGGCGTGGTGATATAAGAGAAAATCGAAGTTTGTGTCAGCCTTAGTAATAAAGTTCAAAATTCAAATCATTTATTCATACATGTATGTTTGCATAATTCTGCCTTCATTTTTGTGACGATAACCCATTTAAGATTTTAGTTATTGATTTTTCTCCAACTCGAGACAAATGAAATTAGATGAATATGTTTCATTAATTTGAAAAACATGACTGTGATCTCATTAGGCAAACTCAAGTGATAACTACCCTATGAAAAGTGGAAGCATTGATAAGCAATCAATGAACAAATATTAAAAAATATTGATTCACAACTAGAAATTAATTGATTTGGATTTAGAGGATCATGTAGACTAACCACAATGCCGAATATGATCGATTGTGCTACCACCGATACATTCATATGCAGCAAGAAACAACACAATCTATTTTAAATAGAGTGAATTATTGGACTATTAGTGTGTAATGGATGGTAAAGTGGAAAATGGAATATTCTCACCGATTTTCAATGATGAAATTAGACCTTTTAAATAAGGCCGTTTGATTAATTGACGATTTTAGGAACGAAATGGCATGAATCCACCATGTCACGCAATGCGTGTTGGTTTTCTCAGTGCCACCTGAAAATGCCCCGCCGCTTGCTGCCGTGGATGCGATTAATGACCGGATTCACTCTTGCTGAGCAACGATGCTCTGTCCTTGCTTTGCACTACACCTTTCTTGATCGAGGGTGGAAATATCTCCAATTAACTTTTGAGAAATCATTTTCGACGGTCCTGAAAAGGGGTGATCGAGGGTGGAAATTTCTCCAATTAACTCTTGAGAAATCATTTTCGATGGTCCTGAAAAGGGTGGAAATTTCTCCAATTAACTCTTGAGAAATCATTTTCGATGGTCCTGAAAAGGACCGTTTGCATAATGGACGATTTTGATGAATTTACAAAGCCACGCAATTCGTGTTGGTTTTCTCCGCGCTCAACGCTAGACGTCATCGAAAACTGGCCCGCCGCTTGCTGCCGTGAATGAGATTCCCGGTGTTACCAGCACGATAGCCGAGTGTCGTCGCTGAGACGATGTGCCGCTGCCCAGCTCGAGGTGTCACCTCGACGGTGGTCGAAATGGAACTGACGAACAGCTCTCGCATGATCCCATTCCTTCCTGCATCGTAGTTGCCCCCACGATGCGCACCAATCAGAGAGCGTTGGTAGACTGAACGAGAAAATTTGTCCGCTACCCATATTTATAGATTTCAGCGATTTCAATGTCTAACTTTGAATTTCAAAGTTTGAAACAACTTTTCAACTATTTATCAATGATTTTTAGGTTCACCGAATATTGCAAATTGAGCGTGGGAGTTTCATCTCTCAGATAACGGGATTTGTTTATTATTTCGTTCAGTGGGAAAGATACTGTGAGCGTTTGAAATCTTTCACTCAAACGTAACGCTCTTGGTTTCATAAATTTTGAAATGACACCGGGTATAGAAAACAGAGACGTAGTCCTACGTCAAAAATCATACATAACACCGTTATTTTGACGAACTCTTAACAGTATTTGCAGAAACGAAACAAACAGAGCGGAACGTATCGTGCGTTGTACCTACAATTACAAAACCTTGGCATTGTAAAAACACCATACCTTCAAACACATAAGAACTTTGTACCAAACTGTCATTAATAAATATACGAGTAAAAAGTACGAACGTGTTTAAAACTCGTTCGAAAGTAAAGTCCGCGTTTCGCGTTTTAGTTTGTCTTGCCGTGTCGGCCCGGGCTTCCGCCCCGTTACAACAGGGGGATCTAACCAATAATTGTTTTTGTAGTGAACATACAGCCTTTCGGTACATCTTAGTGCACGAGAAAGGCAAAACGGTGGCGACCAGTTCAAAACAGCTCTGCACGGTGCAACGCCTACTGCGCTTTTCCTGAGACCTCCTTGTACTCTCCCCCTTCAAAACGCCCCTTTTCCTCTTTTTATGCAAGGCATTAAAAAGTTGCTTAGATAAAACCACCGATCTTGTCAGCATTTTGTACATGGAACACTCAGTGCGGGGCTGAATCTTTTCGGCCGTAGGTTCTTGTGGAGCCCATAGTAGGGCAGACTTCCACTGCTGATACGCCTTCGAGCGCCTTCGTATTTCCCGTCTAACGTTGTTGTCTGCCGAACCATACGAGGTAGACGAAGTCCTCCACAACCTCGAAAGTGTTCCCGTCTATCATAACCAGTGCTGAAATTGTCATTTCGACATAGGGGAACTTACGTATTCTCGGCAGTTTTGTTCTCTTCGTCTTGGGAGGTTTTTTGAAACCTGTAGGTCTCAGAGTTGGCCTCAAATCCTTCCCAACCTAGCTGAGTTATATGCCCAAATTTCAGCCAATTCGGCCCACAAAAACTCCCCATGACGAAGAGAACAAACCTGCCGATAATACCCATCGTCACCCTATCTAGATATTAAATATTGAAGTAAAGGCGATTGATTGGTGATTGAATGTAGAAGTAAGTGCTATGGCCATGTTCTTGGTGGCGGAGAAATCAATCAGTCGTGGGCCGTGTTCTCGTTCGTCAGCTGGTGGGTGCTGAAACTTGCATAAAATAGCGGTTTAAGTTGTATATAGATTGAATGTCAAACGAAAAAAAAAAAAACAATAAATAAATAAATAAATAAATAACAGTGTCTCTGATTAACATGGATGGACAGACCATAGTACTGCAAGGTTATAGAGAGTTACATTACACTTTATTGCATCTTATCTGTCTTTCGTATCCTAATAAGTTTTGCCTTTAGGAACATTCCCATGGGTTGTTCCACTAGCAGATAAATTACGAATGCCACAGCAAATGACATCACTGTGGCAACCACGAATCTTTCTATATTCCGGACATCATCTACTGTCCCATTTGGATCGTCTCGGCTGTACAGGATCTTGATGATGCTGTAGTGAACGATGTAGACAATGTAGCACAGCTTTCCCAGAAAGCAGAATGCGGATTTGCTGAGTAGTGTTCGTAGGCGGCCAGCAGGACGTGCGATCTCCTCTATAAAGCGGACCGAGACGAAAAATGGAACGTAAGATCGAGCGATCACGGTTGCCAGTGCCATCCAGATGGAAGGCTGAAGGTCGTAGGACACGTTGATGAAAGCCAGAGATGTCAGAGGCACGGCTATTGCTAGAGAGGTGGATAGAGCTCTAATGATTTTGTAGATCTGAAAATGGTGGGAGGAATTTTGTAATTTTGTGTTTTGAGATGATGCTTTTTGTACATACTTTAGTGTCACGGAAATCGTATCCGCCGTTGGTGATGGAAACATACGCATATCCAGCTATGATTCCACTGAGATATGAACCGAGATTCGTATAACCTGGCATGTACAGCAAACGTAACCATCTAAACATCATAAGTCCACTCAGTATCTGACTGTAATGAAAACAGCTTTTTAGCTAGGAAATTGCCGAGTCTATTTACGATGAAGAATGATAGATATACTTGAGTCCAAATCGGAATATCGGGTCCAATGCGTAATGATAAGACACTGATATCAGAATGATGACAGTTCCCAAAGTTGCGATCGCCAATATCCTATGAACAGCATTAGGGAACCTGATGGTTCAAAGAGTCAATTAGTTCAAGATGGTTTACTTTGAGAATCCAACTAGGTAATTACCACCACATCAATGTTAGCAATCCTAGAGCGGCTACAAACATCTGCATGTCGGCTCCCAAGTACCACGCATGAATCATGCAGAAGTCATCAAGGATTGGAAGGTTATTCACGAATAGCACATTGGTCCACCAATGGTTACGGCACGGTAGGCTGTGGGCCTTCAGCGTATGATAGGCCATTGGACCGCTACTAAGTTTCCCGTACACCGAGGCGGTGAACAGCATCCACAGCACATAAACCGGCAAAAATCGGATCAGACGGTTTATCACCTTGTTCTTTAGGAATCTCCACTCGAAGTTCGACTGCCTATTCGCTTCCGGCAAGAAGTTTACCGCCATCAGTAGGCCGCTCATGGTGAAGAACACCTGTACAACTGTTGGGGTCATGATGTTTCCCAATCTTCCCAAGACTGATAGCTGTAGACCTTCAGGATCGGAGGTTGGCAGCATGAGTGGTTCATAGCGGGTGTGCATGAACACGATCGTTAGACAGGTCAGAACTCGAACACCTTCGATGTATCGGAAGTCCTGGTGGGTTTTGCTGGTCGGAAGATGCCAGAAGTTTTTCCAAGATCGTTGTATGGAAAAGGCCTGTACCAGTTCGCCTTCTGAAACATTAAAAAAAACATAAAATTCTAGTGATCATACTTTGAATAATGTTACATTTATCACGTACGAGTAGAATCTTCAGAATTTTCCCTATCCTTCATCAATGATGAATACACTGTCAGTCCAATGATGCCTGCACATGTGCTTAGAAACAGCAATTCCACCCAATCTGTGAATAAAGAATTTAGTATTATTTCAATCGAACACAGTTGAACAGACATAAGTTTGAGTGCTGGAACCTCACCACGGGATATTACGTCAGTCGTCTCACAATACTCTACATGGACGCTTCCGGATGCATTGTGCTGTCTATGTAAACGATTGGCAATACAGCTAGTAATGAGATTTTCTAACCCATGAGTAAGTTCTCCTAAGGACTGGAACAAAAAATACACTATTTATTAGTTTCTGGCATCACGTTTGGATATGATTCACAACCTGATGAAGGTGAAATGGGAGCGCGTGCAGTTGCATTTTTGACTCGCGTCAAAACTCAAAAGTAAGTTTAAAAATACTCAAATTTAGGTTCATGAGTTTCTCCGTGTGGAGGACGCGATGTATGACGGTGTAGCTTCTAAAGGACCAGTGCCGGATTTAGACTTCGGGAGGCCCGCGGCAAACCCCTATAAAGTGGGCACCCAAAAACAACATTTTGGAGAAATACATTTACATTTTTTTTAAATCCTGTGTGTTATCCGTATTTTTTCAATTACGCAACTGCCTTGTTCATTAAAATAACCTAATTTTTATTTGTTTTCAATTATATTTTTTGTATTATTGTTGTTGAAAATATTCAGGATAAATAATAAATAATTGTAACCGGTTGGTTCCAATTTTTAGATTTTCGTTGGTATGAGTGTTTGTCGTTGAGAAAATTCACGTTTTTAATTATAATAATACAGTAGGCCCCACCCTATAGCGAGAAACCGTACCGCTGTTAACTAGATAACGTTGCTGAAAGGTTTTTGAGAGCTGGTACAAAAGGGTGCTTAGATGGCAGTCTCTATGGCTTGAGAGGGAATAGGCCATAATATGAGTGCTCATGGGCGCAGCCATCCTGAATTTCAGTAGATTAGCCAGGATAGTAACAGGCGTCCGTGTGTTGAGACTATTTAGTAAAGTGCAGTACAATATTCAATAACCCCCCCCCCCTTAGGGGACGGATGTGGGATGTCAATCTGCCTCCGTTCAGGTAAATAGGTCCAGAGTTAATAAATAGACCACCCTGACGGTCCCATTCCAATCCCCATCAGGACCTCATATCCGTTTATATAAAACGGTCACACACGGCGGCTCGGAAGTCAAGATGGCTTCCGAGCCTAACAGCAAAGGAACCGCAATCGTCCGAGCCCGGACGATCTCCTCAGGCCATGGGCCTTAAGTGTCAAGGAGGAGTTCCCCTCTCGGCCGTCCAAGGTGGCCATGCCACGGCCGGCCGATCGTGTCCACGAGGGAAGACGCCTGATCGCCCGACACCACCCAGCAACGCCTGCTGGTCCCGTCGGCCGAGTACCGGCCCAAACCGGCCATTGCACCGATCCCGAGCTGCCCCGGCGGCGAAATCCCGGCCACACGGTAGTGCAGGAGCAGCCGTGTGGGCCAAAGCGACGATAAACCAGTAGCAGCAGTGAGTACCACAAAACGTTTATTCCGTACTACTCTCGCTTACACGCCACACCAAAAATGTCCAACCCACACCCACACTCCACAGAAAGGATTTCAATAAATGCTTTAAGAATGTGAATCTTCTTTGGTTTTCATACGTAGTCCGCGAAGCCCCTCCGATTACCGAGTAGCATGCCGGCCCTGAGACCCAGCTCGAGGGGTATCATGCTACTGAGCTTGTCCCGGGAGTAATTGGGAGCCACTGTGGCTACGGAGCAGCCCCATAAGTCTCCGTAGTTACAATTGGCGCCCCCAACGTAAATTTCGTGAAAGGTAATCGGAGGATCGGTTAGTATGAAAATCTAAGGATTTTCCAACGGGAGGTGGCAGGGATCCGTGCTTAGCACGAATGCCTAAAACCGCACACTGGAAGCGAACCCGATTAGGATTTTTAAAAGCATGAATGATTTAAAAAAAAAAGAGGTCCTGAACGAGAGGACTATTTACCTAAATCTTCTCGATTCAAAGTTTTAATTTGCCGTGATCGTCCAAAATTTGACAATTTTTAAAATTATAATACGACTATACTTACTATACACACCTGTGATAATACTTACCAAAATCAAACTTACCTGTGATATTTAAAAAATTTAAGGAAAAGCAGCACACTCATACTTACCTGTCACTAATTGACAGAGACAGATTGGTAAATTTCTTCAACAAATTCTATTACTCAATTTTGCCCAGACCAGAAGGGTCTTGTGGCGCGTAAAACCATGAAAATGTCTTTATTTTTCTCAATGAGAACATACACAATGTATTTCCGGAACAGCCTAGTAATGGACCAGGCAGGAAGCCGGGAGCGGAATGCATGAGCTGGCGAGGAGTCATCCGTTTAGGTCCTCGGAGCTCAGTGCGCAAATTCCACCCATAATTCCACCGCTGAGGTCCCTACGCCTGCTGGGAAATCGTTGAGGGTATCGTTCTGCAAAGAGAAATAAAGAGAAACATTATTAGTGGGAAAGGTGTCATAAAATTTTCGTAGAAAATTTGTGAATAACGACAACTTTCCACTTTATTGGATTGTGGATCAACGTATCACAATCAAAAGTTTCTGTTGCAGGAACTGGGGAGTTAAACCAGCACTCATTATGGTCAGACTGGTAACCAAACCCCCACTAGTCAACCATTGTTGACCCGTGAGTCACTTTTGCGATCACTGGTTGTGATCGATTGCGTTTTTAATTGATTAGTTATGTGCACTTTAATCATCGTAATTTACTCACCTGCAGTGCATCTTGCATCATGCAAGATGGCTCGCACGGATTTCTCGGGATTTACAGGGTTTACTGCAGGCAAATCTTCGCCATGAAGATTTTGCTCTGGCAGCAAAACACCCAACCCTCTTTGGGATGTTTCCCACCGCCGACACCAACACACCTAGAAGAAATACATAATCGAATTAGATTCGTTATGTTTTAATTCATTGATTACTTACCCTATTGTTTCATTGAAAATTTGGCCCATTTTCAATGAAAATCGAACTAAAACCGTTCAACATATCGCCAAGATCACTGTAAACAAAAACATTGATCATGCCGATATGTTTGACGTCTGATCGTTTCCCGAAGAGTGACGTTTCGCGATCTGTCACCGATGATCGATCGTCGATCGATTCATCGATCAATGTGACATTTTGCCCGCCGGTGAATCCCGCCTTTGCAAGGGGTACACTGAAGCGAAAGATCGAATACGATCTAAATGTATATATTGTAAATAGGGTTGTAAAATTGTTTTGCTGCGAGTTTTGTAAAAATGTATATATGTTTGTTTGCCCATGTTTCGGGACTATTTTCGTTATTTATTATTGATAGAATGTTTTGGTAGTGCACGTTTTAATTTATTATTTTATTCTTGTAGTTATTTATTATTTTAATTTGTATGTATTGTAGTGTATAGTATTATTATGATACCGCGCGATTAGTGTAAATATTTATTGTTTGTTTTTATTGTTGGTATTGTTTGTTACACTTCCACAATACCGTTTGAGCCGAGGGTGATTTGGTAAACAAAAAAAAAATGCAAATCACTTCGTGCTTTTACATTTTTTTATCGGGGTAAGTGGATAGTGTAACCGGTTGGTTCCAATTTTTAGATTTTCGTTGGTATGAGTGTTTGTCGTTGAGAAAATTCACGTTTTTAATTATAATAATACAGTAGGCCCCACCCTATAGCGAGAAACCGTACCGCTGTTAACTAGATAACGTTGCTGAAAGGTTTTTGAGAGCTGGTACAAAAGGGTGCTTAGATGGCAGTCTCTATGGCTTGAGAGGGAATAGGCCATAATATGAGTGCTCATGGGCGCAGCCATCCTGAATTTCAGTAGATTAGCCAGGATAGTAACAGGCGTCCGTGTGTTGAGACTATTTAGTAAAGTGCAGTACAATATTCAATAACCCCCCCCCCTTAGGGGACGGATGTGGGATGTCAATCTGCCTCCGTTCAGGTAAATAGGTCCAGAGTTAATAAATAGACCACCCTGACGGTCCCATTCCAATCCCCATCAGGACCTCATATCCGTTTATATAAAACGGTCACACACGGCGGCTCGGAAGTCAAGATGGCTTCCGAGCCTAACAGCAAAGGAACCACCATCGTCCCATTCAGGACGATTCCCTCAGGCCGTTGGCCTTAATCGCCAAGGAGGGACCCTTCTCGGCACGGTCGTTCCGGTCTCGTCCTGGGCCGTGCCGATTTCGTCAAGGAAGGGAGACGCCTGTCACCAGAACACCATCCAGCAATGCCTGCTGGTCCCGTCGGCCAAGTACCGGGTCGAAAATCCGCTATCGTTCGCCATTCCGGCGAGAGTTCCGGCCGCACAATAGGATCCAAGACACTGTGACGGCCATCGCACCCACAACCACCCAAAGCAGCGGTATGTACCGGTACGAATTAGATTAGGCCACACTTAACAAATTTACACTTTATAATCCAGAACAACACCCACACGACACCCTAGGAACCAATAAAAAATGTTAGAAATGTGAATCTTCTTTGGTTTTCATACTTTGTCCGCGAAGCCCCTCCGATTACCGAGTAGCATGCCGGCCCTGAGACCCAGCTCGAGGGGTCTCATGCTACTGAGCTTGAAACCGGGAGTAATTGGGAGCCACTGTGGCTGCGGAGCAGCCCCCTAAGTCTCCGTAGTTACATAATTCTGATATCTTTTTTTTAAATAAGCTTTCCCAATGCTGCAATCTCTCAAAATTTTGACAAATTAGTCCTTAAATAATTTGACTTGTTAGAATCCCACAATGGCCGACTTTGGCACTGATGTTTGAGCTTCTTGAGATTTGCGCGTTTGAAGTTCTGATGCACTGTTGAAGCGGGATTACAAGACGTTTGTCCTTAAATAGATGAAAAATTAATCGTTTTTTATGTTTTGACCAAAATTTAAACAAAAAAAAACCTTCAGATTTACATCGTAAATGTCATATTGTTTGGAAAAACTTTTATCCAAATTTATGCAAGTTTTTGAATTTAGCGTTCAGTTGAAAACCTAAATACGTAAAGCAATTTCATTAGGAATTGCAAAACTGTACGACTATTCCATGATTCAGATTGAATACAGATAGGTCTCTTACAGGCAACTGTACCAAGGTAACCACTAAGCACTGATATAAGCGGTATAGAGGCACTTCAACAGCTTTTCAGTGGCAACAGGCTCTAAAGAAGGTTTTCTCCCAAGGTTACTTCCCAAGTAACCATTAAGCCGTAAAAATGGCATTAAGTCGGTTCTGTAGTCGAGTATAGTACTTGTTCAACAAAGCTGATTGGAACTATATCCTCTAATAGGGATGCTCAAAAGCCACTTTTGGCGTATTATTCGGCTGATAAGCGGCTTCCCGTACCGAGTCTCTGGCGAGAAGAATGTCAGATGTAACTAAAAAAAAAAAGAAAAAACACCTATTTTTGTCTTGCTTTTCTACTTCTACTTTCTCATCGACGTTCATCTTTTTGCTACTTGATCCAGATTCCGGCCAATGTCCTCAATGTTCCTGCGTTGAATTTCTACGTGTTAACCATATACTCCACTAATGCATCGTGAACTTCATACGCTCAGAATGGTATTTAAAGTAAAGAGGCGATGCATTGTTGATTTTTCCATCCAGCAGTAGCAGATGGATCTTAAATCAGATACAAAGACGATCGGATCCGAAGCCAGATTCGATCGATACGAGTGATGATAAATTTGGGTTGTTTTCGGTAGCAAGGTAGGACAGCGAGCGAAATATCAGGGGAAATCTACTAGAACAAACTGAGAGCTCGTGGGTACTATAAAGGAAAAGATATTGCTAATTCAGATGAATCCGATGGTGTTGAAGTTTGAAGTTGAAGAAGCGCTAATCGATGACGTGTAGATTCGCGGGAGATGGAAGTTGAGCTGAGAATCATCTGGAAATTTGAAGGGAATCTATCTCGATGAGCATGAGCATGAGCATGAGCATAGATGCCCGCACAATTCGTAGTTGCTCCTCCGTCCTCCGTGATTGACTAGAGCAATCGAAATTGCACAAGGAACCAATGAATAGGGCTTGGGACTAGCTTACTATTCTCAATGTACACAGTTCGAGAGCTCTCAACTTTAATAGGGTCAATAACGGCGCCGGCCACGTCCTTACGGTCATCGAGGATGGGAGGGAATGTTAGTAAGACAAACGTTGTTATAAAGACCGCGAATCGCTGCATCTCCACGTTTGTCTCAGGAAGGATTTTTTGTTAGTAGGGTAAGGAATATTGTCAGTCCGGAAGTCACCTATGGTTGGTGATATGATTTGACAATGGATCAATATACACGAACCGCCGTTAAGGCCCCTTAGCGTGTCATCGCAAAATGGCTTCTTAAAAATCATTGACCGAAATCAACTTTACACAACATTGCACCAATACATATTTGTAAAACCCAGATTAATCCACCTAGTAGTGATAGTGCCTTTCTCGTCGAACATGTACTCATGATCTTTCCTTGGTTGGGATACGACTGGGATGATTTTGCTTCAGAATGTTGGCTTCAGCCTTTTGGGGGAATCGAAAACACTAGTTTATGATTTTTCCGACGTTTCGATCTGTATGGGGCCTTTTCAAGGGTTCAATCAGTCAAGGTTTCCTAGTCAAGATGGCCTTGCCTAACTTAAAAATGTCATACAAAGTTTTGGTATTTATTGAGTCCGTTTGGTTTGAAACCGTCGTGATGTGGGCAATGTCCTACCTATCGGGTGGTTTAGAATTCGGTCCCTGCTTTTGGAATCTTCTACTATTGTTTGTTTAGCTAGTTTCTGTGCTAGGGCCATCATTCCGAAGCATGATCTTTCCGTCGACGTAATGCGAACTGTTCCTGAATCCTGAGAATACCTTATTTAGAAAAGCAATAATTTTAATAAAATTGGGAAATTTATTAATTGAACGTATTCCGACGTTACGTTAAACGTATAGACTGGGCTGAAAAATATCAGAATTTTCAGTTGACTGCTTGAGCACCTTCACTATCACTGAAGACCGATCAACATCAAGACGATTATTACAAGTTAGGATATAACGTCTTTCACAATCACAGATGACTTTACGGCAGGCCTGCCCAACCTTTCGTGGCCGCGGGCCACAAGTGATACTTCACACCAGTCGACGGGCCAGATATTAAATTTCGACATCAAATTTCGAAAGCACGAATGCAACAGTGAAATTTTGTACATCCGATTACCCGTTCTCACGGCAAATCACAACACTGACATCATTTGGGTCATAAAAATGTGAGCAAGAATTCTTGATTTTTTGCACAAATCACCCTCAATACTTTTTTTCTGAATTTTGCCGAACTGCAGGTTGCAGCAAACAATTTGCTGAAATTCAGCAAACTTCCCTGATTCGTTCAGTAAACTCTGCTGTTCAGCAGTGTGGTAACCGGGGTTTGGCCGGAAGTATTTATTATACCGATTTACGATAATCTACAACGATATATTTACGCAAGACAAACGCAATAACACAGAGCACGCCACACTACTCTTTATATGACACATCTCACTTATTCTTCTTCCCCTACTCCGCTTCTCGCTTGCACTGAAGGTATACACGGTTATTCGCGATCACTCATTTTGATCGTTGGACAAACCATCAGCAGCTTGGTCGCCGCTGCTGCCACATCTCCCTTTTTCTGGAGGACGGGAACTCTGGTCACTCATAACATAATCCTGAAACCTTGGAGGAAGACGGACATTCCGACGGATTCTGGAAGTTTCGTCATGGTTGTGCTCCGCAGGAGGGCTGGTGTTCTCAATGACCTCTGCCTGAGATTCATTCCGATCAGCTGAGTTATCCTTTGGAACCA
This sequence comes from Aedes albopictus, assembly GCF_035046485.1. NCBI lineage: Eukaryota > Metazoa > Arthropoda > Insecta > Diptera > Culicidae > Aedes > Aedes albopictus. The sequence continues at coordinate 407,043,345 of NC_085137.1, forward strand.
GCTTGACATGTGCAGAATTTCGTTGATACACTTTGTTGTTGTCCTTGTTCTGTACAGTAACACGAGCGCCGGTTTTGTCCAGAACAACATATTCGGTCGGGCTGAATGTTGTCGCTAGCTTATTTTGCGGTAGAAGGTTCTTGAGTAACACTGTTGCTCCTGGAACAATGTATGATGGCGCTGCTCGGCGGCTGACATCCTGTTGGTCTTTCCCTTTTTGTTTAGAAATTAAATCCCGATCGGCCACTTCCATATCCGTAGGTACCACTTCAATATCGGATAGATACGGTAATTTTGATCTTATGGTTCGGCCAAAACACATCTCGGTCGGTGTTTTACCAGTAACACTGTGGGGTGTTGTATAATACATCATCAAATAGTCGTTCAAGTCAGCCTTCCAGTTTCGCTTTAGGGCGTGACTGATTTGTAGGCGCTTCAAAACAGATCTGTTCTGTCGCTCCACAAGGCCATTTTCCTGTGGCCAATACGGTGTGGTGTTATTCAAATGAATACCGTGAGCTGAGCAGTACTCATCGAACTCTCCGCTTATGAACTGTCGTGCATTGTCCAACGTCAATGTTACTGGGAAACCGAGACGTGTGAAGATCTTATGATGCCGGTCAATCGTATCTTTTGCAGTTATTCGGGTCATAACTTCGATCTCCTTATACCTGCTGTAATAATCAATAATTATCAGTAGGTATTCGCCCGTTGGTAGTGGACCCAGGAAATCGAGAGCTACGTCAATCCATGGTCGTGACGGAAGTGATCGCCGCTGCATTGGTTCTGGATGAGATGGTAGGCCGACCAGACGGCACCCTTCACAGTTCGATACCACCTTCACCGCATCTTTGTCCATCAACGGCCACCAAACACGTTCTCGCAATCGGCGTTTCATTACGGACTCTCCCGGGTGCCCTTCGTGCGCTAACTAAAGTACACGGTTGCGTAGCTTCGTTGGGACGATCATTTTGTTGCCTCGGACTAAAATGTTATCAACCATGCCTAAGTTTGAAAAAAGATAAATTATATGGCTACATCTATATTATCAAATGTTGTTTCCATACCCAATTCATCTCGGAATACTTCATAGGGTTTAATCTCGGGTTTTCCCCACTTTCCGGATACAATGCACTCTCGAAGAGCCCTCAATTCACCGTCTTCGGAAGATGCTGCTTCGATTTCTCCAATATCTACAGCTACTGATTCAAGAATTGCGAGAACCATGAATTGACTATCCTTGTCAAAGTCCTCACTGCTGCTAGTGATCGCTAATCGCGAGAAAGGATCTGCGATGTTCGACGACCCTTTCCGGTACTTAACGACGAACTTGAACGATTGCAAGCGCAGTACCCATCGTTCAATTCTCGCACAAGGTTTGGACGTAGGAGCAAATATCGCCTCAAGCGGTTTATGGTCGGTCTCTAACTCAAATTTACGCCCTAGCAAGTAAACCGAAAATCGCTCAACTGCCCAAACGAGAGCCAATGCCTCCTTCTCCGTTTGGCAGTATCGCTTTTCAGTAGAGCTCAGACTTTTGCTAGCGTAGCTTATGAGGCGTGGGCTTCCGTCCTTAGCGGAGAACTGCAGAAGAACGGCACCTAGCGTCATTGGTGAGGCGTCAGCGATTAGTCGAGTGGGTAGGTCATTATCGAAATAGTGTAGATTTTCGACTTTCGAAATCATGATCTTTATCTGTTCGAAGGCCTTTCCAGTCGAAATGAACTTCCTTACGTATCAAGTCACGTAGGGGTGCCGTAACCGTCGCAAGATCGGGCAAGAATCGACCTACGTAAGTGACCATACCCAGAAAACTTCGAAGTTCCTCTGCGTTAGCTGGAGTTCTGAACGATTTGAGGACTTCCGTTTTCTCTTCTGCTGGTCGAATACCCGCAGCAGAAAGATGATGTCCGACAAACATTACCTCCGTGACTTTAAAAACACATTTTGTTTGATTCAGCAATACACCCCGGCTTTTCAAAGCCTTCAAAACTCTCCCCAAAGCTTCATCGTGCTCTTGTTCAGTTGCCCCGAAGATCAATACGTCGTCGATGTAGTTGACGGTGTTCTCACAGTCGGCTAAGATTTGTTCCATGATCTTCTGGAACATCCTTGGCGCACATGAGATGCCGAACATCAACCGCTTATACCGATAGACCCCTTTGTGAGAGATAAATGTTGTAATATACCTAAAATAATACCAAATAAATTGAATGCTACTATTCGATAGCCCCAAAGTTCCTTATGTCTTACCTGCAGGACTCGTCCAACTCAACTTAATGAAACGCATCTTTCACATCTAAGCGACTGAAGAATTTCGCATTTCTCAATCGTGGCATGAAGTCCTCGAAGGTAGGCATGGGGTGATTCTCTCGTAGAATCGCTTCATTTGCGCGGCGCATGTCTACGCAGAGGCGCAGATCGCCGTTGTCCTTGACAATTGCCACTAGCGGCGACACCCATTGGCTATATTCATCAACAGATTCTATGATATCTTGCTTGAGTAAACCATCCAGTTTTTCCTCGATCCTCGTCAGCAACGCTAACGGAGGGCGACGTGCGTGTTGCGCAACCGGGGAAACTTCCTTGTTGATCGGAATGCACAATTTAACCCCTTTTATCTTCGGGAATGGCATCGTGTTCGCTTCAATCGAATTGATGACTGTCGTGTGGGTGCTAGGGAGGCCAATTATTAACACACCTAGTGCTTTCGCGGTTTCCTTGCCCAGAATGGCTTGTGATCCAGCTTCCACAACGAAGAAAGTTGCATCCGTTTTGAGCTCGTTCCCGGAGTCGAAAACTGAAACTGACGCCTCGAACACTTTAACCACTCTCAATGGTTCCGAGTTTTGCCCATACGGTCGGAACGTCAAATGACACTTGTCACGAGGATTTTTCATTTCCATCCCCTGAAGAAGCAATCGTTGCCACGTTTGTTCGTCGATTAGATTTTTCACCGAGCCGGAGTCGATCATCATTTCGACCAAAATCCCGCCGACACGAACTGGTATTATTTCCTCCCTATCGCAGATGTTATAGATGAAACTGTACTCCTCCGTTTGAGGAATATTGTCGTCGGATAGATCGATGGCATTTATACGGCGTCGTTTCGAGTCGCTATTCGGAGTTCCTGCGTGTCGCTTGCCGAAACCCTGCACTGACTTGCACCGCTTCGCAAAGTGACCAACTTTGCTGCACTTGTCGCACGATTTATTCCTTGCGGGGCAGGCTGCATCATTCGCCAAATGGCCTCGCCACCCACAGCGGGAGCATTCGAGGGATCCAGCTGACGTCGACGATGAAGCTTGCAACCTGTTGATACTGCTTGCGCTCCCAACCCCAGCGAGGGTACTAGCTGATGTCATCTGTGTTGCTTGATACTTTACCGAGGAGTATGAGTTGATCATTTTTGTCAGTTCCGTTAGCGTCAGATTTTCCTTTTGCAGTAATTGCTCTTTCAGTTCGGGTGGAGCCAGAAGGATGAGTTTATCGATGACGCTTATTTGGGTACTTTCTTCCTTGCTGCTCCCGAAATTGCACTTTGACGCTTGCTCAGTGGCCCTCAATAAAAACTTCTCCAGCGACTCTCCTTCGGTTGGGTTCAATGTCCAGAACATCTAGCGCTCAAATGTTTCGTGCTGTTGCGGG